>NW_017670733.1:0-4375 GCF_001879085.1 Nicotiana attenuata | reverse complement strand
TAAGATGGTATACACAGTAAGTGATTGACAAGGCATGCTTTGAAACACACATAAGAGAGTGCATTAATCTAAAGGGAAGGTGAGACATAATGGCATGCTAGTAATGTAACTCAACTACAGGTTTCACAACAGAACCACAAGTAGAAGTAGTCCAGCAATGAGAGAAACTGAAACAATAAGAGAAGCATGTTGTTGTTGAGGCTTTAAAATTAAACTAGGACATACCAGTTAAGGAAGCAAAGTGCAGAAAAGTAAAGCAAGTAGAATTCCACAGTCTAGCCTTGGCTTTCAGCCGGCTAGACAAGCAGTAGCACAAGTAGTAGGGAAAGAAGAGAGAGTTTGAGTGTGTATGTGTGTGTTCTGAACTAATTGTTCGTGTCTTGTTAATGAAAGACTTAGGGTATTTATAGCTTTGAAAAATAGGTAGAAATTAAGGTAACAAGTAAGGGTTCAGAACAAATATGGAAGTAATCACAATTAGAATCCCATTAATACAAGTACTCCCCTTTAAACAAGGAATTACAGCTTATAACGGATACTAACAAGGATAATTTAAGGAAAGAAAATCAGTTTGAGAAAGATTGGTTTTTACCATATAAGGGGTAGTAAAAGTATAGAGTATATGATTGAGTCTAAGTATAGAATATACTTAATTTGAGGAAAGGGTTCAGCAAGAATGAAGCACCACAGTAAATAAGGGAATGAAATCAAACATCTTACACAAACGAGTAAAATTTTAGGGGTTTATTAGAAAACCTTGCAATCAAACCGTAATATATGGAAATCAGGATCAATCAAGAGGGAGTTCATGATTTTGCACTTCGACATATAAATAGAGAAGAATGAACAGGCGTATCAGACATGCAAGGTCAGCTATATCGATAAAAGAAAACAAGAGAGGAATAAACTAGATGAACACAACACACTGAAGTGACACGAGTAGGCTGAGGACTCAGTAGCAAAAGAACCCACTCGAAGCATGGTAATAAGCAAAGTCAGGTAGTCATGGCTAACACATAGAACCAGCATGAAGAAACCAGTCTAACACACAGCAACAGATAAAGGAGATCAAACCAAACACACAGAAACAAGCAAAGAAAGTCTTTAAAACTCACAGTAACAAGTGAAGAAATTCTTTAAGAAATTAGGGTTTTAACAGAGTTGAGTTAAAAAGCGGTAAGTACTCAGAATCAGTGAAGATAAACAAAGAAAAAGGGTCTAACCATAAAGAACTCAATCGAAACAGGTATGCATACAAAATAAACAAAGACAGTTCCAGAACTCCGGATAAAACCGAAAATACTTGGGATTTTCAACAAGATAAATCAGGTAGAAGAAAAACACAAACAAACCGTTTAAACATAGTAAAATCATATGACAATACTGAAAATCAGAGGAGAAGTCTTTTAAAAGAGGTTAAGAAAACCCTAATCTTTAAGAAGGAGAGTCACTTTGAAAAAATTGGGAAAAACCTTTGAGGAAAACACAAAAGGTTCATAATATACACAGATCTAAACAGATCTGAAAGAAAACTGGAAAATCTTTGAAGTTAGGGTTTCGGAGAACCCAGAGAAAGTGAGAAAACCTTTAAAAGTTACTGGTTTAGCCGGAAAAAGTCACAGATCTTACTCGAACGGCCATGGATGGCCGGAAAATGGCATGGGAAACCATGGGAGGCGAGTGAACCGCCTCTGGTTCACTTGAAGGACTCAAAACGATGACACACGTTCAAGAGGACGCCATAAGGCTGGTAGGTGGTGAGACCACCATAGATTCAGGCAGGGAGATGGCTGGAGAAGATGGATAAGGTTCATCGGAGAAGAGGGGGAGGGGAGAAGGTTCTAGAGAGAACCAGAGATAGAGAGAGAGAGATGAGAGTTGGTTGAGTGATGAATGAAAGGGTTTGGGGAGGTCGTTTGGGTTTAATTTTGGAAGGTGGAATGGGGACCGTTGATCTGAATGATCAACGATCACGATTAAATGTGGTAGGTGGGTCGGGTATGGCTTGGGTTTGGGCTTGGGTCCGGTGGGTTTTCCAATTGGGTTGGAGGTCTGTTTGATTTAGGTTAGATTTGCAAGCCAATTTTGGCTATAAGTTAAATAGCCATTTTTTCCATTTAATTTGTAGAAAATAGTAGATAATTTCTAAGAATAATTTAAAAATGCTAAAATGATTTACGGTACATAATTAGTAATTTAAAAATACCGGCTCCAATTTTACGCATATAAAACCTAATTAAACCTTAAAAGGCCTAATATTGCAATTATGTGCAATTTAGCTTTCAAAAATACTAAATGTAATTATAAAAATGTGTAAAAATTACCTTAGCCATATTTTGGCATAAATATAGAAATCCAATAGATGAATTATCAAAAATAATAATTTTGGAAATAATTACTGGGGATTTTACGGATAAAAAGGGAGGAAATAAATCAATTTAACACCTCTAAAATTATGAAAAAATAATAAAACACTTGGACATGCTTACATATGCACATATATGCTATTTTGAAGGTATTTTGCATATTGAAAAATATATAGGGAAAAATTGGGTATCAACAGCTGCCTCTCTTTACCCGGGAAGAATGAAAGAGTTTTCGGGTAAAGAAATGATGGCCAATTTTGACCGAGCAAAATGGTTTGAAGAGGTTAGGCCGCAACCTATCTTTCGAGCTACCTACATATCCCTGGTTTTAGAGGAATCAGGCCGTATGTAGTTCAGAATTCACCAGCGGAGTATACCGATGAGGCGATTTCAAGAACGGACGCAACATCTAGGGTTGTGTGAGTGGACAGTTTACGGGAATGGTTGGGTATGATATGGCAGCGGGAACTGGAGCAGGATCGCTCCTGCCGGGATGGCCGTTGCTCGCCGTCTTACTTGTAAATAAGCAATACAAGCATATATTGTGCGTAAATTCAAACATGATGCAAATTCCCGTCGGACCATGAATGTAGTCTTCGGACGATGAGGATGACGTCCTTAGACCATGATGTCCTGGGCCATGAAGCATATGATAAAGGATTCGCAGGCCATGAAATGATGTTCTCGGGCTATGAGGATGGTGCCTCCGAACTATGAGCCTTTGAATAATGATATGCATAATATTGAAAGAGATCCTCAGGCCATGACATGGTGTTCTCGGGCTATGAAGATGGTGCCTCCGAACGATGACGCCTTTGGATGAGTTGGCGATATTTCAGTCCATGAAGGATGCAGTACGTGGCGATCTTTCAGCCTATGAAATGCAATATGGGGCGATCTTTCAGCCATGCAGATGTAGTATGTGGCGATCTTTCAGCCATGCCGGTGCAGTATGTGGCGATCTTTCAGCCTATGAAATGCAGTATTTGGCGATCTTTCAGCCGTGCAAATGCGACATGAGGCGATCTTTCAGCCATGCAGTGTAGTATGAGGCGATCTTTCAGCCGTGCAGATGCAGTATGAGGCAATCTTTCAGCCGTGAAAATGTAGATGTGGCAATCTTTCAGCCGTGCAAATGCAGTATGAGGCGATCTTTCAGCCGTGCAGATGCAGATGGAGACAGCGTTTAGTCTCGGAAGGCGGAATGGTAGCCATATGCAGGTTGGAAAGGTAGAATGGTAGCCTTATGCAATGCAGATGCAAATGGAGACAGCATTTAGTCTCGGAAGGCAGAATGGTAGCCTTATGCAGGTTGGAAGGCAGAATGGTAGCCTTATGCAATGCAAATGCAGATGGAGACAACGTTTGGTCTCGAAAGGCAGAATGGTAGCCTTATGCAAGAAATAAAATAGCAAATGACAGTAGAGTTTTCTTAGCTGATAGCAGATTGCGGCGTTGTGATTATTGGGAGCATTGTGACATACGAAACATTATGGGTGCATGATGATAGCAAATGTTGGCAAGTGCGACGGTTCGGAGAATCGTATTCTTGAACAATGTTTGTTCCATGGGAGTACAGTATGTTTAATGATTTCGCAGTCCTAGTGCCTGCATCCAAAGAAAAATTGTGAGTTTTGTAAAGGGGGAAGGTTAGTTCGTATCCCCACTGGCTTTGCTTGACTGGTTCGGCTTTTGATCCGGTGATACCGTCTGTATCATTGGGGTAGCGTTGCTAAACAAAGAGGTTTCAATAATAGACATGCATGATTTTGTAAAAGTATGACATAAATGTATAATTAAAAATAGTTTTTAGATGAGCCGACAACTGTGACGTAGTTCAGGACATTGCAACCTCTCCTGCTATGGAATTTTGAGGGTCCTCCTCAAAATTCTGCCCCAGTTTGATGGGTTGATGCTTCTAACTGCTGCTCGTGTGGCGATCGGCTGAAATTACTTCGGAATTTTGAGGGTCCTCCTCAAAATTCTACCCCAGTTTTCCAATTGTGGGG
>NW_017670732.1:392140-475899 GCF_001879085.1 Nicotiana attenuata | reverse complement strand
CGCCTACCATACAACGCCTCATTTGGAGCCATCTGAGTGCTGGACTGGTAGCTGTGTGTAGGCGAACTCTGCTAAGGGCAAAAACTGGTCCCACGAGCCTCCAAAATCAATGACACAGGCTCGGAGCATATCCTCCAAAATCTGAATAGTCCGCTCGGACTGACTGTCCGTCTGAGGATGAAACGCTGTGCTCAACTCAACCCATGTGCCCAACTCTCGCTGAACTGCACCCCAAAAACGCGAGGTAAACTGCGTACCCCGGTCCGAAATGATAGATACCAGCACACCATGAAGGCGAACAATCTCCCGGATATAGATCTCAGCTAACCTCTCGGATGAATAGGTGGCTGCCACTGGAATGAAATGTGCTGACTTGGTCAGCCTATCAACAATGACCCATATCGCGTCGAACTTCTTCCGAGTCATCGGGAGTCCAGTAACGAAATCTATGGTAATCCTCTCCCACTTCCACTCGGGGAGCTCAATCCTCTTAAACAAACCACCAGGCCTCTGATGCTCATACTTAACCTGCTGATAGTTCAAACATCGAGCCACATATGCAACAATATCTTTCTTCATCCTGCGCCACCAATAAAGCTGCCGCAAGTCCTGATACATCTTCGCGGCGCCCGGGTGAATAGAATACCGAGAACTATGGGCCTCCGCTAAGATCAACTCTCGAATCCTATCGACATTGGGCACACAAACTCGCCCCTGCAATCTCAAAACACCATCATCATCTAAGGTCACCTTCGTGGCACCTCCACGCTGCACTGTGTCTCTCAGGACACATAAATGGGGATCATCAAACTGCCGATCACGGATACTCTCCAATAATGAAGAACGATCGACCGTACAAGCTAACACTCTGCTAGGCTCCAAAAATGTCCAACCTCACAAATCGATTGGCCAGGGACTGAATATCCAAAGCAAGCGGTCTCTGGCTGACCGGAACATAAGCAAGACTACCCATGCTGGCGGACTTCCTACTCAATGCATCGGCCACCACATTGGCTCTCCCCGGGTGGTACAAAATAGTAACATCATAATCATTCAGTAGCTCCAACCACCTCCTCTGCCTCAAGTTCAACTCCTTCTGCTTGAACAAGTACTGCAGACTCTTGTGATCAGTGTACACCTCACACGTCACACCATATAGGTAATGCCTCCAAATCTTCAAAGCATGAACGATGGCTGCCAACTCTAGATCATGAACCGGATAATTCTTCTCGTGGATCTTCAACTTCCTCGAAGCATAAGCAATGACTTTGCCATCCTGCATCAATACTGCACCAAGTCCAATACGGGAAGCATCACAATAAACTGTATAAGGCCCTGAGCCTGCGGGCAAAACCAATATCGGTGTCGTAGTCACAGCTGTCTTGAGCTTCTGAAAGGTCGCCTCACACTCATCTGACCATCTGAACTGGGCACCCTTCTTGGTCAATCTGGTCATCGGGGCTGCGATAGATGAAAACCCCTCCACGAACCGTCTGTAGTAGCCTGCCAACCCCAAGAAACTCTGAATCTCTGTAGCTAATGCTGGTCGAGGCCAGTTCTTGACTGCCTCAATCTTCTTCGGGTCCACCTGAATACCCTCTGCTGATACAACATGACCCAGAAATGCAACCGAACTCAACCAGAACTCGCACTTCGAGAACTTAGCATACAACTGACTATCCTTCAGAGTCTGAAGAACCACTCTAAGGTGCTGCTCGTGCTCCTCCTGGCTGCGGGAGTACACCAAAATATCATCAATAAAGACTATCACGAACATGTCCAAATATGGCCTGAACACTGGGTTCATCAACTCCATGAATGCTGCTGGGGCATTGGTCAACCCAAACGACATGACCAGGAACTCATAATGCCCGTACCGAGTGCGGAATGCTGTCTTAGGGACATCGGATGCCCTAATCCTCAAGACCCTCAAACACTACCACACAGGAACGATGAACTCGGTCGACCACTATAGAATCCCCCATCGGTATAGATACATAAACAGGAATACCCAAAGCATCACTAGGCATAACCAGGTAGGGTGCAAAATAGGACGACACATATGAATACGTAGACCCAGGGTCAAATAGCACTGAAGCATCCCTATTACAGACCAGAATAGTACCTGTAATAACTGCATCTGAAGACTCAGCCTCTGGTCTGGCTGGGAGAGCATAACACCGGGGCTGGGCCCCACCTCCCTGAACCATATCTCTGGGACGATCGGCTGCTGGCTGGCCTCTACCTCTGGCGGTCCGAGCTCTACCTCTATGGTCCCTACCTCCACCTTTATGGCCTCTACCCCTGCCTCTAGTTGGCTGGGCGGCCTGTGGATCACCTGATGCCTGAATCATAGGGCGAGGACCTTACTGCTGAGAGCTGTCCAAAGCTCGAGGGCAATACCTGGCAATGTGTCTCGTGTCTCCACACGTGTAACAAGCCCTCGACTGCTGAGAATAGCGGAGTGGTGGTGTGCTGATGGGTGTTGATGGTGAACTGAAAAGCTGTTGGTCAGAAGACTGCGACTGAGAGCCACGACCACCTGAAGTACCATGTGAGACCTGTAGGGCTGACTGAAAGGGCCTTGGAGGATGGCCTCTACCATAAGAATCCCCACCTCTAGACGAGGTACCACTGAATCTACCTGCATGACGGGGTCTCTTGTCTGACCCATGACCACCTCCCCGTGCAAGAGCCATCTCAACTCTATGGGCCGCATTGGCCGTCTCCTGAAAAGAAATCTCACTCCCGGCTCCCATAGCCATCTGGAGACGGATCGGCTGAATCAACCCATCAATAAACCTCCGCACCTCTCTCTCTCGGTGGGGAGTATAACAATCGCATGGCGTGCTAGATCAATGAACCGAGTCTCATACTGAGTGACTGTCATAGAGCCCTGCTGGAGGCGCTCGAACTGCCTGCGAAGAGCCTCTCGCTGAGTAACTGGGAGAAACTTCTCTAAAAACAAATCTGCAAACTGGTCCCATGTCAATAATGGCGACCCTGCTGGTCTGGATAAACAATAGTCCCTCCACCAAGTCTTGGCGGATCCTGCTAGTCGAAAAGTGGCGAAGTCGACCCCATTGGTCTCCACAATACCCATAGTCCGAAGGATCTCATGACAGCTAAATAAGAAATCCTGTGGATCCTCTGAAGAAGTACCGCTGAATGTGGTGGTGAAGAGCTTGGAGAACCTATCAAGCCTCCACAAAGCATCTGAGGACATAGCCGCTCCATTGCCGGCCTGAGTCACAATACCTGGCTGAACTGCCATAGCTGGCTGAACCACTGGAACCTGAGCCTGGGGACTACCTGCTCCGGAGTACGTGTAGCAGGAGTCTGAACTCCTCCTCCAGCCTGAGAAGTGGCTGGTGCTACTGGAAGCAAACCCGCTCTAGTGACGCTCTCCACAAAGCCTACCAATCTGACCAGAGCGTCCTGAAGAACTGGGGTGGCTATGAACCCCTCTGGGACCTGAGCTGGGCCCACCGGAGCTGCTGGGGCTGGAACCTCCTCATCATAATCAGCATGAGGCTCCACCTCTGGGACTGCTGCTCGGGGCTGAGCTCTGCCCCTTGCCTCGGCCTCTGGCACGGCCTCGGCCTCGCCCTCCGCCCCTCGTAGGAACTGCTGCTGGGACTCGGGCTGCTGCGCGGTAGAAAAGGAAGCACATGTTCTCACCATCTGCGAAAGAACAGAGTAGAAAGACAATTAGTATTTGAGAAATAGAATCGCACGTCAAGAAGGAACAAAAGTGAAATTTTCCTAACTCCGTAGCCTCTGGGGATAAATACTGACGTCTCCATACCGATCCCTCAAACTCTACTAAGTTTTTCCGTGATTAGCAAGACCTATGTAACCTAGCGCTCTGATACCATCTTGTCACGACCCAGATTTCCCACCTTCGGGAGTCGTGATGGCGCCTACTAATAGGAGCTAGGCAAGCTAATTAATTTAATACCTCTCTTGACAACATCAACAATATAAAGAAAGACGAGACAATTAATATAAAAGCGGAAGTCTCAAAACATAAATAACTGAAACCAAGTGCGGAAGCCCAATTACATCTCTACCCAGATCTGGTGTCACTAACTCACGAACTTCTACAGAATGCTAAATACAAAGTCTGAATAAAAACACAATACTGTTTGATCCGATACAAAGGAAATCAAACGAAAAACAAGGATAAGAGAGACTCCGGACCATGTGGACGTCAGCAAGGCTACCTCGGGAATCTCTGGACTGAAGTCAGCTCCCAATGATCCTACTGCTGTCCAAAAGCTCCTGCTCCGGTACTGTGATCTGTGCACAAAGATGCACAGAGTGTAGCATCAGCACAACCGACCCCATGTGCTGGTAAGTGCCTGGCATAACCCCGGCGAAGTAGTGACGAGGCTAGACAGGACTACCAATCAACCTGTGCAGATATATATATATATATATATATATGTACATACATACAAACACTACAAAAATAACAGCGGAAAGAAATAATTAAGACTGGGAGGGGAACATGCTTTTGGGGATGACAGATAAAATAGAACGGTAGGAATAAATAAGGAAAACCACAACTAATCTCTTCTAACACAGAATACGTGGTCGGCGTGCCACATGATCCCATTTTATAATATATAAGTGGTCGGCGTGCCACACGATCCCATTTCATAATATATAAGTGGTCGGCGTGCCACACGATCCCATTTCATAATATATAAGTGGTCGGCGTGCCACACGATCCCATTTCATAATATATAAGTGGTCGGCGTGCCACACGATCCCATTTCATAATATATAATGGTTTCCCGGCAAGGGAACAAGTATCAATTCAACTATCCCGGCAAGGGAAAATACAAATAAACAGTTAATTCCCGGCAAGGGAGCAACAACAATAACTTACATGTCCCGGCAAGGGAAATAATTACATCTCTTTCTCTTTCATTCATTTCTTACTTCCTAATCATGTCATAATTCGAGCCAACGCTCCAAGGGGTTTACAAATCATATTTCCTCGCCATACTGTTCACCTTATATAGAAACCATCAATTAAACAAGGAAGAGTCACTACAGAATCCCAAATAAGCACAAATAAGGACTCACGGTCATGCTAGACACCGGTGTATTGATACTCGTCACCATGCCTATACACCGTACTCAATATTTAGCAATTAGCAAATAATACTCTAATCCTATTCCCTCAAGCCAAAGTTAGATCAAACACTTACCTCGAATGCTCCAAACTCAACTCAAGCCTCTAGTATAGCTTTACCCCTCGAATTCGGCTCCAACTCAGGCAAATCTATGAAATAATGACTTTACAATATTAATAATAGCTAAACAAACTAAACCCAATGCCTAAATATAAATTCTAAGCTTTCTTCCCAAAATTCCAAAAATCGACCCCGGGCCCGCTTGGTCAAAATACGAGGTTCGAACCAATTCCATGGTACCCATTCCCGTACGAGCCCGGATATACAATTTATTTTCAAATTCAACCCCAAAACGAGGTCTAAATCAAAGAAAATCGAAAAGCCCTAACTCTACCCTTTTCCCCCAATTTCAACCCTAGATTACATGAATTAGGTTTAGAAACTCATTAATTAATGAAGGAAGATGAAGGAAATGAGTGGGAATTTACTTACCCAAGAAGCGTTGGTGAAGAAGTGCTCAAAAATTCGCTCAAGAGCTGTGGAGAAGAAGAACTCGTGTGAAATATGGACTAAATCCCGTCACTGTTCTGTTTTGGGGTATTTAAAATCACTAGGCAAAAATGCCCTTCGCGTTCGCGGGAAGGGGGCCGCCTTCGCGAAGGGTAAATGGGTCAAGGCATCGCGAGCGCGAGATGGTAGCGTAGAAGAATGGGATGGGGTCCGGGATTTGGTTATATGCGAACGCGATAGGGTACTCGCGAACGCGGTGAAGGGGGAGGCTGAACTATGCGAACGCGGGGACTACTACGCAAACGCGAAGAAGGGGGGAGCCCACAGGTATGCGAACGCGAGCTGAAGGCCGCGAACGCGAAGAAGCAAAATACTGTGCAAGAATTGCAGATAATCTGCTATCACCCTAAGTCCAAAACCACCCCGAACACCTCCGAAAACACTCCCGAGCCCTCGGGGCTCCTAACCAAGCACATACACTAACTCAACAACACCCTACGAACTTAACCGTGCGATTAAATCGCCACAATAACATCATAAACGAGGAATCAAACCTCAAAATCATCACTTTTTCATCAAACTTCTTAAACTTTCGTTTTAGATATTTAGGTCCGAAACACGTCAAACGACGTCCGATTTCGACCAAATTTCACAGGAAGCGCTTAAACCACATATAAGACCTGTACCGGGCGCCGGAACCAAAATACGGGCCCGATACCAACGCTTTCTAATCCATTTTCATTTCAAATTTCCATATAAATTTCAGAAAAATAATTTCTTTTAAAAATTCATTTCTCGGGTTCGGGACCTCGGATTTCGATTCCGGGAATACGCCCGAGTCCCATATTTTTCTACGGACCCTCCAGGACCGTCGAATTACGGGTCCGGGTCCGTTTACCCAAAATGTTGACCAAAGTCAATTTTAATCATATTAATATCAAAATTCATCAATTTTTACACAGAATTCACAATTAAGCTTTCCGGCTACGCGCCCGGACTGCGCACGCAAATCGAGGCAAGTAAAAATGAGATTTTCAAGGCCTCGGAAGCACGGAATGAAAGAGAAAACAGGTGATGACCCTTTGGGTCGTCACATTCTCCACCTCTAAAACAACCGTTCGTCCTCGAACGGACAAAAGAAAGAAGTACCTGAGTCGGGAAATAGATGAGGATAACGGCTCCGCATATCAGACTCAGACTCCCAGGTCGATGCCTCAAGAGGCTGACCTCTCCACTGGACACGCACTGAAGGAAAACTGTTCGACCTCAACTGTCGAACCTGCCGGTCTAGAATAGCTACCGGCTCCTCCTCATAAGACAGATCCTTGTCCAACTAGATAGTGCTGAAATCTAACACGTGGGCTGGATCGCCGTGATACCTCCAAAGCATGGACATATGAAACACTGGACGCACGGCTGACAAGCTAGGCGGCAAGGCAAGTCTATAAGCCACCTCTCCCACACGATCGAGAATCTCAAATGGTCCAATGAACCTAGGGCTAAGCTTGCCCTTCTTCCCAAACCTCATCACCCCCTTCATAGGCGACACTCGGAGCAAGACCCGACACCAACCATGAAAGCTACATCCCGAACCTTATGATCTGCATAACTCTTTTGCCGCGACTGAGCCGAACGAAGCCTGTCCTGAATGATCTTGACCTTATCCAAGGCCTCCTGAACTAAGTCTGTACCCAATAAACGAGCCTCTCCCGGCTCAAACCATCCCACTGGAGACCGACATCGCCTACCATACAACGCCTCATATGGGGCCATCTGAATGCTGGACTGGTAGCTGTTGTTGTAGGCAAACTCTGCTAAAGGCAAAAACTGGTCCCACGAGCCTCCAAAATCAATGACACAGGCTCGGAGCATATCCTCCAATATCTGAATGGTCCTCTCGGACTGACCGTCCGTCTGGGGATGAAATGCTGTACTCAACTCAACCTGGGTGCCCAACTCTTGCTGGACCGCTCTCCAGAACGCGAGGTACATCTCGGCTAACCTCTCGGATGAATAGGAGACTGCCACATGAATGATATGTGCAGACTTGGTCAGACTATCAACAATAACCCATATCGTATCGAACTTCTTCCGAGTCAACGGAACTCCGGTAACAAAATCCATGGTAATCCTCTCCCAGTTCCACTCGGGAAGCTCAATCCTCTGAAACAAACCACCAGGCCTCTGATGCTCATACTTAACCTGCTGACAGTTCAAACATCGAGCCACATATGCAACAATATCTTTCTTCATCCTACGCCACCAATAATGCTGCCGCAAGTCCTGATACATCTTCGCGGCGCCCGGGTGAATAGAATACCGAGAACTATGGGCCTCCGCTAAGATCAACTCTCGAATCCCATCGACATTGGGCACACAAACTCGCTCATGCAATCTCAAAACACCATCATCATCTAAGGTCACCTTCGTGGCACCTCCACGTTGCACCGTGTCTCTCAGGACACACAAATGGGGATCATCAAACTGCCAATCACGGATACGCTCCAATAATGAAGAACGAGCAATCGTGCAAGCTAACACTCTGCTGGGCTCAGAAATATCCAACCTCACAAATTCATTGGCCAAGGCCTGAATATCCAAAGCAAGCGGACACTGGCTGGCCGGAATATAAGCAAGACTACCCATGCTGGCGGACTTCCTACTCAATGCATCAGCCACCACATTGGCTTTCCCGGGTGGTACAAGATAGTAACATCATAATCTTTTAATAACTCCAACCACCTCCTCTGCCTCAAATTCAACTCCTTTTGCTTGAACAAGTATTGAAGACTCTTGTGATTAGTGTACATCTCACACCTCACACCATATAGATAATGCCTCCAAATCTTCAAAGCATGAACGATGGCTGCCAACTCTAGATCATGAACCGGATAATTCTTCTCGTGGATCTTCAACTGCCTCGAAGCATAGGCTATGACTCTGCCATCCTCCATCAATACTGCACCAAGCCCAATACGGGAAGCATCACAATAGACTGTATAAGGCCCTGAACCTGTGGGCAAAACCAATACCGGTGCCGTAGTCAGAGCTGCCTTGAGCTTCTGAAAGCTCGCCTCACACTCATCTAACCATCTGAACTGGGCACCCTTCTAGGTCAATCTGGTCATCGGGGCTGCAATAGATGAAAACCCCTCCACGAAGCGACGATAGTAGCCCGCTAACCCCAAGAAACTCCGAATCTCTGTAGCTGATGCTGGTCGAGGCCAGTTCTTGACCACCTCTATCTTTGGGTCCACCTGAATACCCTCTGCTGATACAACGTGACCCAGAAATGCAACCGAACTCAACCAGAACTCACACTTGGAGAACTTGGCATATAACTGACTATCCCTCAGATTCTGAAGAACCACCCTAAGGTGCTGCTCGTGCTNAAAAAAAAAAAAAAAAAAAAAAAAATGATCGATAACACAATGTTGCTTGATGACCCATTCAAAGATAACGTCAATAGCATTTATCAAACAATGTAATAGACATATCAGACTAGTCTTTGCTTTCAGAATGCATTTGTTTTGCTCTCTTTTTGTTTTTGGCTTTTCCAAGTATTAGATTTATCATCACGCACATATTATATTTCTCTAAAGAGAAAGCAAAATTTTTAGAACACCACCTACAAACATCATGCTATAGTAATGTAACATACGCAACATTCCAGTAAAAATATATTAGCCCTCCATCTTGCACCATTCAAGAAACAATCGTAGACTGATTAATTAATCGTCACCAGTTATGATTTTCAATGACCGCGGAATGTCCTAGCAAGGTTAATAATTCAGCGTACAACCATTCATCAGTCTTGTTTAACACTTTTTTATTTTAGGTAAACACTACAGAATGAATAAGGTTATATAACCGGAAGAATAAATTAAAGTAAAAGAAAAACAGAAGCCACTACAGATATAGATGTAATACACCATGAAAGTAAGATATTAGATATACTGGTATTTTCATTAAAATCTTCTATAGATACATAATGAAATTTTGTAACTGCAACTTTGAAACTTCAAAGTTTTTATAGATAATTCAATTTGTAGTAATTAACTGCAAAGCTTACTTAGAAAAGGTACCAATGAAGAGCGTAGAAGCTAAAAAAGGCAGGAAGCACGGAAAACAAACCTAAATGAGGATCTCAGGCAATAGGAATCTCAGAAGAAAAAGCAGAGGATTAGCCAAGCAGATAGAGAAAGAAGAAATTACATAAATAAATAATTCAATCACTCTTTACAAAAAAGCAATCATATTAGATAGAGATCAAGATGAAGTTGAGATAAAAACAAATGGAAGATGAAAATACCTGTTGGTTAACATTTAGAGATACAAATAAAGTATATTCTGCTGAGGAATCATCCACTCCAGAACAAAAGACAGAGAATTGTCTTGTAGTAAGAAATATCACATGATTGCCTTTTGAATGATTTCATCGTAAACTATGTTACGGGTAGAATGATCATCATCGCTAGTCGGAGTGGGAGGTCAAATCGACAATTTCACACATTTCGAACTCTTTGCTCTATATAAGGCAACATGAAGTTGGCCATGGGAAAATAGAGGTTCACGCAAATAAATTCCCACAAAATCTAATGTCTGACCCTGCGCTTTATTTATAGTCATAGCAAAGCATAATCTGACTGGGAATTGTGTTCTCTTGAATTGAACAGGCAATTTTTCATCATTTGATGATAACAATGGTATTCTTGGAATAAATACATGCGTATTCTTGAAATCATCCGCTGCAATCTTAGCACTTAGAACATGAGTTTTAAATTCACAACAATTTAATCGCGTGCCATTGCATAAATCTTCATATGGATTTAAGTTTCGTAATAATATAATTGGACAATTCTTTTTCAAAGATAATATGTACGGAGGCAAACCTGCAGGGTTTAAAGTATGCAATAGATCTTCAAATGGTGATTGATTGTCAGATTCAATGGTCTCATCAATACCAACAAATGTTCTTGCTTTTCCTGAAAATTGATCAATAAACATATCATTGATTTCATCGACAAAATTATGTTTTGTTGTCAAAATTACACGGGAGTCTGTACAAGAAGCGTCATAACCAGATGAATTCAAATATGGATATGTCACTGTGAATAGTTTATCTAAAGATTCTCTTTCAGTTGTGAAATGCACAATTAAAGAATTTGGTACTTCAATGTTGTTTGTTGCGTTAACACGTTCTTGTCCATTCCCAATTCTTAGCAAATAATCACAGAACGCAGGATTTGTTTTTGCCCTCATATTCTCAGATAATTGTATTTTTTCTTGCTTGTCCCAAATGCTGGAATATAACAAACTTTGATTAATGAAATCTTCCTTTTTTCCATTTCTCACAACGGGAAGAGTTTGTCTAAAATCACCCCCATAAACAACTACTTTTCCACCGAATAATACATTTGTATCCATGAGATCTTTTAGTAGCAAATGAAAAACTTCTAGCATTCTTTTATTTGCCATAGATGCCTCATCCCATACAATCAATTTTGCGTCGCGAATTAAACTCGCAAGTGCGCTTTGCTTACTAATATTGCAGCTGACATTCTCGTCAATATCAATAGGAATTTTAAAGCGTGAATGTGCAGTACGCCCACCAGGGAGAATAGAAGCAGTGACACCAGAAGTCGTAGTTGCCAAAGCGATATATCCCATAGACCGTACAGTTGCTAGTAAAGCACAGTATAAGAAAGTTTTTCCAGTTCCTCCTGGACCGTCAATGAAAAATGCGCCCGCCACGCCACTATCAGAGTTGGTCAAATACGGCACCGGGTGCCAGCCACGCCTCCCCAGGTTTGGGGCGTGACAGGATAAGTGAAAAGCGGTTCGAAGTAGAACGTAAATGCTTTACATTTCCATTGTAGTTTGACAGTAGTAATGAACCAAAAGTCCCTTGTGTCTCTTGTTCCTCTGAACACGGTATTCTCATTTGCTTGCAACTATCTCAAAGTTCTCATTTCACTCTCTACTTCATGCATGCACTAAACACTTATTCTGTGTTTCCTTGGATTTTACACCTTAGCCTGCATTCATCATCCCTGGAAGATATTCCTCCACTAATTAATAATATCACAATTATCATCCAACGTCTTATTTTAATTATTTGTGTAGGTCTGAAGGAATATTCATATTGGAGCAAATCCAGCTCTTACATTTGAATCATCCACAGTCGTTGTTCATTCAAAATTTCCATATCAAGCAATGAGCTTGAGATGAATTCTACGATGCAATAGGTGACGAGTCCTCATCATCAGATGAAGATAGAAGTTTGTCATTTCTCGTGTTCCTCCATCGATCAAAAGCGGTGGATTATTTCCGGAGACTGCCCGCTTCAATTACCTTGCCTTTGAGCCCTTTATTTATTTACCTCTTTGACAGGACAAAAAAGTCAAGCTAAAAAATGTTTCGCAAGCTTGGCTTTAAAGAGGACATCAGGTATATATTAAATGTCATTCTTCTCATCCTGATTAGTTTTTTTCTCCACCCCTACATTTCTTGCTTTGGTGTATCGTATGTGGAGTAGTTCTCATCAATTACTCTAAATACGGAGCAGATCATGAATGAGTTACTTGAGATGCTACTTCTGAAGAACTTTAGTCCTTATTTTCAGGGACCAATTAAAATTAAACACGAAACATGTTTTTAACTCAAAAGAATCTCCATAAAATTAAAGGGGCTTTAACATTTGCGACAGATGTGCATGCTCTCTGTGAAAAGGAAGTGAAGATGTCAACCATCTGTTCTTCTGCTGCAGTTTCACTTCCCAACTGTGGAATGTAATGTTCAGTGTCTTGGGTCTTAGTTGAGCAATTCCTAGAACAGTCAACAACTCCTCTCCTCTGCCAGTACAGGAAAGGTTACTTGAACATTGGTTTGGAACACAATCCCTACGCAATGCTGCAAATATATTAGATTCTTGGACTGGATTTATCATATTCTCAACAACAAACTTAGATAGTTAACTGAATTACACTGAATTGTGCGTAGAATTTCAAGGTACTTTAAATCTATAATTCTACAGGGTACTTGGATAACAGAATGTAAATAAGACTCAAAACATGTCCTTGAGATCCATCCGCTTACTCATTCCCAAATACTTGTCCAATTTCCGCAAAAACTCACCAAAATAGAACGCTACTTGCCTAGGCGAACTGCTAGAGTGAATGCTTTTAATCTTCTATTCAATCCGGCGAGCATAGTCAATAGACGGAGCCCCAAACTCCAAGATTTTCTCTAAACTTTCAAGACTGTCCCTCATAAATGTTTCACTACAGCATGAAGCAATAAAATCACATAGAACCTCTATGCAGGAGATATCCACCAAGTACCTAAAGCCAAAAGCACAAGGATACAGAGACATTTACTAAAAATATCAACGATGTCAGAGAGATCATCACCCCGAAAAAGAGGTTACATACTTGATCTGAGCATCATTCCCACTGGCAATAGCAATATTAATTGTTGCGGCAGCAACATAAATGATTTCTTCTACTCGATCAGGGTCTGACTTACCAACCTTCAGAGTTTGAATCAAATTGACCAGTTTTTTCATAAATCCATCCGCAATCACAGCCTGCTCACAATTACAAACTATTCAGATAAATGGCTATAGTTGTTTAACCAAAAAAATAGATTTTTAGTCAAAGCTAGAAATTAGAAGAATCGGGTTACTGATAATCGAAAAAGTAAATAAAGAAAGAAATTTTAGAATAGCCAAGCATGAAAGCTGGTAAATCAAAGTATATTCCAATAGTCACCTCCCCCAACAATTGTTTGTTTCTTTCCTTTTTATAGCTCTTTTGGGATACGAGCCTTACCTTTATCATAATAATGCTATTATGGACAATTAATGACTTTAAATGTTACGTTATACAATCATATACATTAAATACATATTTTCTAACGTTTCCTATAATTAATACTCATTAAATGCTATATCTGGGCTCCTTTTTGCTGTCAGATTCATTCTTCACTATCTTTGAGTTTTAAATGTCTTGAATAGGTACGAGTGTTGAATTACTTGTATGACTGCTCGCACCCCCTCCATTTAATTTACTCGTATCTATTGTTGCTCGTATCTGTTGTTGCTCGTATCTGTTAACCAACCTTATTTCTTTGACTGTTTGACCAGTCTATATGTCATGACACGTCGCCATATACATAAATATAATTTTTCTCAATACAGATAGTCCCCCCACTTTCCATTTATTCATCAGTTTGAATATTTGGGAAGTGGAATTCATTAAGGGAGAATTTTTGTCACCATTAATGCTCTGACAGAGTTTGACGCTTCACTTATTACTTTCATTTAATGCGCTAGACACGTGTCATCCTCTTATTGGTCATACAATTGTACAACGCTTTCTTAGGCTTTCTTTTTGGCTTCCCTGTCCACGAAGTGTCAGTTATCATTATTATGGACTTTCCATCACTATACTCTTTCCTTCTGACGGTCATTCATTAGTATAAATATAACTTCCATCTTTGTCTTCTACCATTTAAAGCGTATTGAACACTTTAATTTTCAAAACTTTTATTCACTTCAATCTTCTTTGTCATGGCTTCTCCGAACCCTAACCTTAGAAGAACTCCTATTTTAGACAGCTTTCCCAATGCTCCCATTAGGCATAGAAGAGGTGGTGGTGGTAGACTCCGTAGTTTAGGATCTGTCCGTGGTGGTAGTTCACTCACACCTTCTTCTAGTTCTGGCCCTTCTTCTAGAACTGGAGGTTCCCATTCTCAAAGGTTTTCTTCCAGAAACAAAGAATCCTCTGAACCCTTACGCGAACCTTTAGTGGAAGAAATAGTTCCAACGGACTTATCTTTTTACCATGACAGGCAATCTCTCAGAACTCAAGTCGCCTCTTTAAATTGAGTTGATACTTATCCTTCTCAAATTACTGACCCTTTAATCCCGATAGTTCGTAGAGATTGTTATTGGAGTGATGATTTCCCTATCATCATTCCTAATCCAAATCAGAGAATCACCTCCTGCATTACTGGATTTTCTTTTGTTTATACGTATCCCTTTACTTTAGGATTTAAACCAGCCGTTGATCCAGTTATTTTGGATTTTTGTCGCTTTTTTAATGTTAGCTTGGGTCAAATTGGCCCAATCGTTTGGAGGGCAGTCGCCTGCTTAAGGCACCTCACTAACTTGGCGGATGCCGAATTTACTTTTCCCCACCTATTCATCTCTATTCCCCTAGGCTTTTTTGCAATGGCGTTTTTACCCTAGTAGCCAGGAGCAAGAGGGTTTTAGTGAGCCCCGAGGACGATAAAGACCGTGGCTGGTATGCCCGGTTTGTTGCTGCCCCCACTGCTGGTTTAGTGGGTGAAAATAACGTTCCCTTCCCCGAGAAGTGGAACTTTGCACGTAAGTGTTAAATCTTCCTCGTGCCTTTCCCTTTCAGGTTTTATCACCTTTTCTAATGTCGCTTCTTTTTCCTTTCTCAGCAACCATGGGCGTTGTGGAAACCGTGCCCAACTTCCGTGGTTGGGTAGGAAAATTGTTGAAGGCCGCTCCAATGGAGGGTAGGTCGTGGAAAAACCTTTCCAGCCGTTATGGTTGGAAAGTAAAAACTCATGGTAAGGGTTTCTATTTTACCTTGTATGTATCTAAATATCTTCTTTGTTCTAACTTTTATCCTTCTTTTTATCAGGATTTGCTATTCGTGGGGTCACCGCAGAGTCAATCATAGCTGCTCGTGACTCTTTGAGTACTCGCACCTCTTCAGCCCAAGATGTATTCTTGGGTTCTTCAAAAAGAAAAACTACTGAAACTGAAGAAGAAGATTCAGAGGAGGAAGATGAAGGTTCCCTGGTGATGAGACCTCGAGCCCGAAGACGTATCGTCTCTGATGATGAGGCTGAAGTTTCCCCTCATCTATCTCCCTCCAAGTCTGTTATTACTCCAGTTATCATTCCTGATGATGACGTCTCTCCTCACGACACTCGTGAGTCTATCGATCAACTTTTTGCTAGTGGTTTTGGTAGTGAAAACTTAGGACCTATTCTAGATGAAATTCCCTTATCTTCTTCTTCATCTCCCGTAGCTATGATTGCTCCTTTACCTTCATCAACTGTTGCTTCTGTTCCTCCTTCTATCGCTCCTCCTTTGTCTGTTCCTCCATCTATCGTTCACCATACGGAGGTGGGCTCTTCAAGCAAGAGTACTACTATGAGGAGTGTAACCATTGAAGTTCCTGCTAACAACAGCCTCTTGAGAAAGTCTGGTCAGGCTGATATTTGGCTCGAGCCTTTGATTGGCCCCATTGAAAAAACAAAACTTGAAAGCCACAGCAACCTGACCCTCATGAATGACATAGTGCATGCCACTTTAAAGGTATTCTTCTTTCCTACTTTTCTCCATCCTGTAAAAATTTTCGACTCTGGGATTTTTACTTCTCTTTTATTTGTAGGCCAATCTTATTGGTACTGAGCTGATTAGCAGAATCTCCCTCTTGGAGAAGGTAGCACGTGATTCTCAGTTTGAGGCAAACAACTGGAAGGAATAGTTTGGCAGTGTTCAACTTAACATGGAGGATTTACAAGAGAGCAAGAGTACCTTAGAACAACAGGTTCGAGCACTCACTTCCGAGTTGGGGGTCATCAAGGCTTCGTTGAATCAGGGGGAAAAAGAAAGAGAACGTCTTGAGTCTTCATTTTGTGAACAGTTATCCAGGGCCAGTGAAGAAATCAGGGCGTTGAAGGATCTTTTGAACCAAAAAGAAATTTATGCTGGGGAGTTAGTTCAGAATTTGACTAAGGCACAGGAAGATCTTCGTGCCTCTATGGCTAATATGCATGTTTTGGAGAATTCTCATGCCACCCTTCAATCTTCTTATAATTCTGTATTAGCCGAGAATGAAGGACTCAAGAATGCGGTCGCTGCTTGGGAAAGGGATTATGAAATCCTTGAGGAAAAAACTGATGTTGAGGTGAGTTGGGCCTTCCTAAATTCTCATCGTGACACCTTACTAGAAATGGGTCAAGAGAACTTCAACCTTGAATCAGAATTAGCCAAAGTGAATGAAACCATCGCACGAACTCAACAAACACAAGATTTTCATCTCCCGAGGTTGAAGTTCCCGTGGTTGAAACTCCCGTTGTTGAAGCCTCTGTGAATGCTGAAATTGCTTCGGATGCTGTACCTTCTTCAAGCTCAACTGTGCCCCTTGCTGCAAGCCAAGCTGAGATCTCGTCTGTAGATGTTGTTCCAGTTGAGCCCGCTGACGATCCTTCCTCAGTTCTTTCTTCTTAATGAAAATTATTTTAATTTGCTTTAAATTCCCTTTTTTGCAGGTACCAATCTGGAAAACTATGTTTAAGGTTTTTGGTTTCTTGTGATTGTTTTTTTTTGTTGTAGTCAAACCCCTGCTTATCAGTTAAGGTTTGATTTTAAAAGTTCAAGTCCCCAAGTTTTGTTTAAGGGGCATTTTTTTTGTATGAACAGTTCGATGACTAAGTTTATACTTAGTCTTTAGTTTTAAAATATTAAGAAGTTTGTCTTTAAACTTCCATCTGTTCTATTCGTGCCTTTTATTTTCAAGGACTTAAAGAATAGTCTGCATTTTTATTCTTTGAAAATGCTTTCATTAAACTCATCACTAAATAACATGAGTTTTATAAAAGAGGACCCTTTTATATTTTGACACTTAATGAAGAAGACGTCTCAACTTCATAATGGTGTGATCATACGATAAAAGAAATAGGAACACACATGTTTTTTGCAATAACTTCGAGAAATTATTAATTCTGAACTTTGACAAGTTTTGAGTAATACTTTACATGTGCTTGAATTACATCTATAACTTTCTCGTAACTATTTTTTCTTGTAACAGATTTTTTAATAAAAAATAACAAATGCGCAGTTTTTCTTTATAACCCGTTTTAGAACAATAAATGCAAGGTTTTTCTTTACAACCTGCTTTAGTACACAGCTTTTACCCTAATTACAGTAAGGATTTCTTTAGCCTTGGCTCGTGACTTCATTTGACTTTTATTACTCTGCACTTGACTTTTTCCCAGGCTTGATTTTTCTTCAATCTTCTCTGTCCTCTTTATATATACTTGTGTATATTATGTAGTCCCCCAAGTGTCTGAGTGTTGAAGTATGAAGCCTCGAGCACTTGATAGTTTCTCTCATTTGGTCCTTTTCCTGAAAAGGAAATACATACGGGACTCGGAGGCACGATTATAGATGAAGACTGCTTAACCCGTTTAAATTTCTATCAGAATAATTGTAACCCTGGGCCAGGAATTTTAGTTTATTTCACTTTGCCTTACAGGTCGTGACTCATCATTTAGTACGGGTTAGCGTTTTGCCTATCATCTAAAATCGTTAGTAAAATTTTAACAATTCAAAAACAAATATAATTTAACATGGTGATACCTGACCATGGGTTTTTCCTTAGAAGTAGTATCTCTTCAAATGAACTGCATTCCAATGCGAAGGAAGCACCTTCCCGTCCATTGTTTCGAACTCGTATGCTTCTTTTCCTACAATATCTCGAACTCTGTAGGGTCCTTCCCAGGTTGGACTTAGTTTACCCGCGTTGGCCGCCTTTGTAGATTGAAAAACCTTTTTAACCACGAAGTCCCCAGTTTTGAAGTATCGCAGTCGTGCTTTCATGTTGTAATATCGTCCGATCACTTGTTTTTCTGCTGCCATTCTTATTAATGCGGCTTCTCTCTTGCCTTCCAGTAGATCCAAATTGACCCGCATCTCTTCATCATTAGACTCTTGTGTTGCTTGTGAGAATCTTGTACTCGGTTCTCCTATTTCAACTGGGATTAATGCTTCAGCTCCATAAACTAAAGAGAAAGGAGTTTCACCTGTGCTCGTCTTTGTTGTCGTGCGATATGCCCATAACACTCCGGGTAACACTTCAGGCCAATTACCCTTTGATTCCTCTAAACGTTTCTTCAAATTGTTGATTATGACTTTGTTCGTTGATTCTGCTTGCCCATTGCCTACTGGGTGATAAGGTGTAGATGTGATTCTCTTAATTTGCCAGCTCTCAAAAAACTCAGTGACTTGAGCTCCGATAAATTGAGGGCCATTGTCGCATACAATCTCCTTTGGTACACCAAATCGACAGATGATATTACGCCAAATGAAGTCTTTGACCTCCTTTTCTCGTACCTGTTTAAATGCTCCTGCCTCTACCCATTTAGTGAAGTAATCAGTAAGTACGAGCAAAAATTTTACCTGTCCTTTTGCTTGTGGTAATGGACCCACGATATCCATTCCCCACTTCATGAATGGCCATGGTGATATGACCGGATGTAACAACTCCGCAGGTCTATGCATGTTGTTACCGTACCTTTGACATTTATCACATTTAGCTACAAAACTTTCCGCTTCTTCCTCCATTTTAGGCCAGTAATATCCTGCTCTAATCAAGGTTCTTACCAGTGATCTTCCTCCTGCGTGATTCCCGCAATGCCCCTCATGTATTTCCCTCATTACATACTCCGTTTGAGAAGGTCCGAGGCATCTTGCTAATGGACCACCGAACATCTTACGATAAAGATTCCCTTGTTTTAAACAGTAACGAGCAGCCTTTTTTCGAAGTGCATGCGCTTGCTTCTTGTCATTAGGGACGGTACCATACTGTAAAAAAGCAACAATTTCGTTTCTCCAATCCCAAGTTAAATTATTAAAATTTACCTCATTCTTATCTGGATCGAGAACTGAGTGAAATAAATGTATAATTGCAGCATTTGCATCTTTTGCTACATCAGCTGCGGATGCGAGATTAGCTAAGGCATCTGCTTCAACATTTTCATCCCTCGATATCTGTATGACCTTCCAAGTTTGGAATTGCTTTATCAGTTCCCGTACCTTTTCCAAGTACTGTTGCATCCTTGCTTCCCTAGCTGTGTAAGTCCCCAGCATTTGATTAACCACGAGCTGCGAGTCACTTTTGATCACTACTTGATTTATACCAAGTTCTCGTGCCAATTCTAAACCTGCAATCACAGCTTCATACTCCGCTTCATTGTTAGTTACGGAATGACATTTAATAGCTTGCCTAATAGTTTCACCTGTAGGTGGTACTAAAACAATTCCTAATCCTGCACCTTTTACGTTAGATGAGCCATCAGTAAATAAGGTCCATGTTCCTGGATTAGCCCCATTAAGTACTTGTACTTCTTTTTCTGCTTCTAATTGCATCCCTTGGCTAAAGTCAGCGACGAAATCAGCTAATATCTGTGATTTTATTGCTGTTCTAGGTAAGTACGTGATTTCATATTCACTTAGCTCTATGGCCCATTTAGCTAACCTTCCTGACAATTCATGTTTATGCAATATATTACGTAGGGGGTATGCAGTCACTACAACAATGGGATGACATTGAAAGTAAGGTCTTAACTTCCTAGATGCCATGATTAGAGCAAGTGCTAATTTTTCCAATTGTGGATACCGTGTCTCTGCATCTAACAAAGATTTACTAACATAATAGATAGGAGATTGTTTACCCTGCTCTTCTCGAACCAAAACCGCGCTTACCGCAACTTCTGAAACAGCAAGGTAGATGAAAAGTTTCTCCCCAGCCTTGGGTTTTGCTAGCAAAGGTGGATTTGACAAGTATATTTTCAAATCCCTAAGTGCTTGTTGACACTCCTCATCCCATTCAAAATGATCCTGCTTCTTAAGAGCCGAGAAGAATTTAAAACATTTTTCCGATGATTTAGAAATGAACCTTCCCAAAGCTGCGATTCTTCCTATTAGTCTTTGAACCTCTTTCTTGTTGGAAAGTATATCAAGAATTTCTTCAATGGCCTTAATCTGTGCAGGATTCACTTCAATGCCACGGTTAGAAACAAGAAACCCTAAAATCTTACCTGATGTCACACCAAATGCACATTTTTCTGGATTCAACTTCATATTATATTTTCGTAAAATTTTAAACGTATCAGATAGGTGCGATATATGATCTTTTGAATGTTGAGTCTTAACTAGCATATCATCTATATATACTTCCATGGTTTTACCTAAATGTTCTTGAAACATTTGGGTGACCAACCTTTGATACGTTGCACCTGCATTCTTAAGACCGAAGGGCATTACCTTGTAATAGTAAGTCCCCCTATCTGTTATAAAAGAAGTTTTTTCTTCATCTCCTGGATCCATCTTGATTTGATTATAGCCTGAATATGCATCTAAAAAACTTAATAGCTCATGCCCTGCAGTAGCATCAATTAACTGATCTATGTGCGGTAAAGGAAAGGAATCTTTTGGACAGGCTTTATTAAGGTCTGTGTAATCTACACAGACTCGCCACTTACCGTTCTTCTTAGGAACCACAGCAGTATTAGCTAACCAGTTAGGATATTTTACCTCACGAATAGCAATTTTGAACTTCCTCTTGAATCACCTTATTTTTGAAAGTTCCTTGCTTTCTTTTCTTTTGCTTGACGGGAGGATATGATGGATCTTCATTCAACTTATGAGTCATGACTTCCGGTGGTATCCCTGTCATGTCAGAATGGGACCAAGCAAAACAATCTGCATTAGCTTTTGAAAATTCAATCAATTTACGTTTTACCTCCGGGCTAAGATTAGCTCCTATGTACACTTTTCTCTCGGGCCAATGTATAAATAACACCACAGCCTCTAGCTCTTCTATCGTTGTTTTGATGTTCTCGTTCTCCTCCGGTTCTTGAATGGTATCAGGTCTCGAATCCACATCGTTTGCTTTTGCTCAGGTGAGGTTGACTCTGTGTTACCCTCACCTAAATTCTGTAATTGCTATTTGTCTTCACCCTTAACAGTTGAATCTGCAACGGAATTGATGCTTCTAGATGTTTGTTGATCGCTTCTGATTTGACATATTTCCCATGGAGATGGAAATTCAATAACTTGATGTAAAGTTGAAGGAACAACTTCCATGTCATGAACCCATGGCCTCCCAAGAATCATATTGTAAGCCATTTCTATATCTACAACTTGAAATTTGGTATCTTTAACGACGCCTTCTGCGAATGTAGTAAGTATTGCCTCCCCTTTTGTTACAACACTAGAGTTATCAAATCCCGACAAAGTATGCGCCTTTGGAATTAATTTATCCTCCGCTTGCATCTCGTGCAATACTCGTATTAAAACAATGTTTACAGAACTACCTGGATCAACCAAAACTCGTTTCACGTTAGTGTCATGTACAAGTAAAGATATTACCAGTGCGTCGTTATGCGGAGTTATGAGTCCCTCGGCGTCTGCGTTGTTGAATATAACATTCTCCTCTTCCAGTACATGTCGAGCCTGCTTCCCGTGGGTAATTGTTACTTTTGAAACCTTTTTATATGATACATCATTGATCTCTTCGCCTCCACTTGTAACGTTGACAGTTCTGTTGGGCGAAGGTGGTTTTGGAGGCTCATGCCTGTTCTTCATGTATGCTTGTTTACCTTTCTCACTGAATAACTCAGTAAGATACCCCTGTTTTAACAAATGATCAACTTCACCTTGCAGAAACCTGTAATCTGCTGTTTTATGCCCGTGATCGTTATGAAATTTGCACCAATGATCAGGGTTTCGTCTGTTCGGATTCGATCACATTTCCTTTGGCCATCGTACCTTATCTCCCATGCTTCTTAAAACAGCCACGAGTTCAGAGGTGCTTACGTTGAAGTTGTAACCACCGAACCTTGCCTTTAGACTTCCATCATCGTCTCGTGACCCGCGTGTGTTCCGATCATTTCCGAACCTCGATGAGGAGCCTGATTCATTGTTTATAGGTTTGTGATCGTACCTTTGATTATGTTGCCTTGATCGTGACTCTTTTCCCGCAGGTCCCATGTATGGCTCTTACCTGTTATTACCGGATCTTTTTTCATTTTCTACACGCCTTGAGCTTACCTTTTCTTCTATTTTATGTCGTAAAATAATGTCTTCTTCAATCCTCATCTTTGTACTGTATCTGTTGTAGACATCATTCCACGTTGTTGCTGGGAATTCTCGAAGGCTTTCTTTGAGTCGCCTTGTGGCTTCTGAACTCTTCTCATTCAAATTACTAGCAAAGGCTATGGCTGCCCAATTGTCAGGTACTCGTGGCAGCGTCATTCTTTCCCGTTGAAATCTATCTACGAACTCTCTAAGCAACTCTGAGTCTTCTTGCTTGATTTTGAAGATGTCTTCCATTCGCTTTTCAGTGTGCTTTGATAAATAAATCTGCAAGCTCAGCAAACGAATTTATAGAATTTTCAGATTAAAGAGAATACCATGTTAAGGCCCCTTTAGTGAGTGTTTCACCGAATTTCTTGACCAAGACCGACTCAATCTCTTGCTTAGTCAAATCATTGCCCTTGACACCTGTTGTGAATGCAGTAACGTAATCTCGTGGATCTGATGTACCATCATACTTTGGAATATCAGGCATCTTAAACTTCTTTGGAATTAGGAGGGGATCAGCACTTGACTTCCATGGTTGTTGGGAATATTTATCTATATCTACTCCCTTGATCACGGGCGGTACTCCAGGTATTTGCTCTATGCGTTCATTTTGCTCCTTAAGCTGTTTCTGCAAGGTTAGCACTAGATTTTGTAAATCAGAATTAACTGGATTACCTGGGTCTCCCTCTTGTGTTTCACTAGGGGTTCCACCACTACCTGAATTAATCAACCCAGAACGAGGATTCTCCAAAGTATTGTTGTTTGGAGTAGATGTGGGAGGAGCAACAGGTAATTGGCTAACAAAAGCCTGAAGAGCTTTATTGACTTGAGAGGCAATAAGTTTTTGCAAAGCCTCATTCATGGTTTCGACATTTTCAAATTGAGCCTGTCCATCAGTGTGATATCCATCAGGAGTGCCTTCACGAGACCGTCATGGGGAACCTCGTGGAGAGCCTTGTGGAGAGCCTCGTGGAGAGTCTCCCTGAAATTGCTGGATTGTTTGAATTTATGGGTTCCCTTGAGTGTTGTCATTGTTGTTTGACATGATTGATGCAATCAAGAAAATTAAATTGAAATATAATTGATTATCAGATTCCCGTCAACGGAACCAATTTGTTTAACCAAAAAAATAAATTTTTAGTCAAAGCTAGAAATTAGAATAATCGGGTTACTGATAATCGAAAAAGTAAATAAAGAAAGAAATTTTAGAATAGCCAAGTATGAAAGCTGGTAAATCAAAGTATATTCCAATAGTCACCTCCCCCTACAATTGTTTGTTTCTTTCCTTTTTATAGCTCTTTTGGGATACGAGCCTCATAATAATGCTATTATGGGCAATTAATGACTTTAAATGTTACGTTATACAATCATATACATTAAATACATATTTTCTAACGTTTCCTATAATTAATACTCATTAAATACTGTATCTGGGCTCCTTTTTGTTGTTAGATTCATTCCTTTGATTCTTCACTATCTTTGAGTTTTAAATGTCTTGAATAGGTACGAGTGTTGAATTACTTGTATGACTGCTCGCACCCCCTCCATTTAATTTACTCGTATCTATTGTTGCTCGTATCTGTTAACCAACCTTATTTCTTTGACTGTTTGACTAGTCTATATGTCATGACACGTCGCCAAATACATAAATATAATTTTCCCCAATATAATGGTTTCATCCAATGAGAAGTCTCACTAAAAGAAAAATAAAAGAGAAAATTTGGGGGCCATTTCTATCCAAATACTACAACCAACTATTTCAATCTCATATTCACCTATTCAACTACCCCAAGAGCAAAATCTGTTAAGATCTTAGAAGGCAAGAGGATAATGTACCCAGGAGCCTAATATTTTAGCTGTCCTTCTAAATATTGAAGACATACCTCCATATTCCCACGCTTGACAATGCCATAATGCTGCAAATGTCGGTGACCACATCTGCGTCCTCGTTGTGGTTATCAAGCAACGTCACCAGGCAACCAAGGTCGGCAGGATTGAACTGGGTGGTGAAGTTAGTTATTGTTAGTCAAAAACAAAGCAATATGCATGCCTGACACAGTTACATTTCAACAATAAAAAAAGGAAAAAAAATATTCCAGCGGTCTTTGCATAATGCACCCATCCAACAATTTTGGTACATAGCAGGTTACACCCATTCATTTTGTTTAAAATCTTGTTTGGTGGACAGCTTTAATGAATACAGAGACTATTAGAAATTAGGCATTAGAAGCTTGGGGGTGGTAGATGTAACAGGAGTGTCTCCACTGTGAGGTACTAGGATTTCTTTCCACATGAAGGGCATAGGTGGATGGGAGTAAGTTTCATGAAGCTAGAAAGGTGGGAGAAGCGGTAGGGGTGTGTCGATCCTAAGCACAAGATTCGATAGCCATTTTGATCATATGTCTTGTTGCACGGAAAAGTCAACACTAAGACAACCACTATCGATAACTGTAGATTTACATAGGTTGCTGACTACTAGTACAATAACTTTTTTTAAAAAAAACTAAGAGTAGCTGTGTAGGAAATAAAAATAATAGCTTTGTAGCGTGCTAGTAGATGGGTCCTATGTATAGAGAACCCAGACTAAATCCAGTAGCGAACATACTCCCCGGTGATGTAGAGTCAAGAAATGAACTAAAAAGAAAAACATCAAATTGGAAGTTGATTCAGGAACATGCCAAATTATCATCTGAATGCATGCTGTTTATGATGTTTCCACCTTTCAATAATTTTATTTTGTTTTGTTTTATTTCGTTCCTATTTTCATTGGTTAATTCATCAAAGTGTTTGGATTCAAGCACGAAAGCTTCTAAAAGCTCCTTAAGACCCATGTGCCTTATGATATCAGCTCTCCTCTCTTCCAACAATACCTACAACTATTTTGAGGACGGGGATTATCACTGAAGAAGACTCGTGCCTGAAACATCAATTGATGTACATATCAGATTCAACCATAAGTTAGATATGAAAAAGTAGGTCGAATGAGGAAACTAAAACGCTCTACTCACTAGAGGAGTCCAACCAGCCAGTCATAAATATCCCAGTTATTGTGGTGTTGAATAATGCCACGTATACCATCAATACAGTAAGAAAATGCACAACATACATTTGTTAGCACCTCATCATCATCTAAAGGAAGAAGCTCTAAAAGAATATAGACTGCTGAAGTAACCCAATAAATGAATAGTAATCAGTAATGGAAAGACAAATAAGTTCGTTCTTTCATTTTACCAGATTAGAGGACCTCTGAGGGTTTATTCCAATTTCCAGCAATATGAAATTAGCTCTCTATTTGGAGCAAGCTACAAACAGAGTCTTGAAAAGCACTTAAAATTGACACATCAAGAGATATTTACATTCAAGACCTCCAATAAAATAGGAGGAATATTGAGGAAAGGCATGATATAGCTAGTGTTTTCTGCTCATTTCAAAAATAAACAAATTATTTCTTTTAAAAATTTCAAATCCAATTTATTTGACAATATTTGATAGGTCCTGAATTTAAGATATTAAATTTGACTTATCTATTACTATTAGTGATAGTAAAAAAAGAAGTTAAGCAACGACTTAGTTCGATAGAGGAAACATTACATCAAAGTTTAAAATCTGAATAGTTTAAACGGAAAAGGCCTAAAAATACCACTCAACTAACATAAATGGCCTATTTATGCCATCCGTTAAAAGGTCGCCCTATTCATGCCACTAGCGTTATACTTTTGGCCTATTTATGCCATTCTCTACTAACAGTTCCATTTTCTGATTTTTAAATAATAAGAATTAATTTTTCGACCCCGCCTTTGCCACGTGTCTTTATATTACTGGTTCTTCTTTACTTGACCCTACATTTCTTTTAACCCTGATTATGGATAATTAACCATGCCCAACCCGATAAAATCCAACCATCTTTTAACCCAACCCCTAATTCCTTGTCACGACCCAAAATCCAACTAGTCGTGATGGCACCTAACCCAACCCGCTAGGTAAGCCAATTAACAACTATCCAATTTAATGAGATTTTTTTTAGACAAATAAAAGATAAAATAACTGAATCTTAATACTTTTTCCAAGGACTGGTAGTACAAATTATGAGCTTCTAAGATTTAGATTTTTACAAACTGAATTGAAATAAACATAACATCGGTTTCAAATAAATACAAATCACTGAACACTGATCTTATCGGGTTGTGACAAGGAATTAGAGGTTGGTTTAAAAGATGGTTGGATTTTATCGGGTTATGCATGTTTAATTATACATAATTAGGGTTAAAAGAAATGTAGGGTCAAGTAAAGAAGGACTAATAATATAAAGACACGTGGCAAAGGTGGGGCCGAAAAATTAATTACTGTTAGTCGACAATGGCATAAATAGGCCAAAAGTATAACGTTAGTGACATAAATAAGCCAAAAGTATAACGTTAGTGGCATGAATAGGGCGGCCTTTTAACGGATAGCATAAATAGACTATTTATATTAGTTGAGTGGCATTTTTAGGCCTTTTCCGTGGTTTAAAAGTTGTGAAAATTGCATAGAAACTGAATGTCGCCCAACATTTTATAATGTTTCAAAAATAGAAAAGGTGTCATATAAATTGAGTAAATCATTTTTTTTTAAGGTGATGGCAGATGGTACACCCCACGGTGATGGTATTTTGAATGCTCAAGGAAAAGCAATATTTTGAATTAAATAATTGCAGGCTTAAGAACTTTTGAACAGTCATTAACCAACCTGCTCAGATGGAAGATCCGGCTTGCTTTTACAAATCAGTGACAAAATTCTCGTGGCTTTACTCTGCATCGGAAAATTGTTGTTCGCCTCCTTTGACTTGTTCAGCAAAGGAATCAAAGCGCCATGGTCAAGAAGACAATCACAATCACCTGCTTGTAGTGTAGCTATAGTTCAATACTCCAATCACATAAAAAGCTCTTCTTTTTTCCAAAGTGTGATTTCGTCTTCCAGTTAATAAGCATTTTAAGCAGTTTTGCCTATCACATTTGAGGTAAGCTTATTGGGATGACCACATTATGGAAAGGGTGATCTTAATAGCTTGAATTTTACCATATTGGGATGTTTTGAAGGATTTTTTAATTTTTCTGTAACTGATATTATAGTTGGAGCATAGTGGCTAAGTAGGGCAAAATAGCTATCACAGTTTATGGGTAAGCAGGAACAGCTTCTCCGACTAAGGTGCTCTGCCTCTTGAGTCCATTGTTTTATACCACAAAACAAACAAAGATCTAAGGTGCTCTGCCTCTTGAGTCCAGTGATCCTCTTTTCAATCTCTGACTCTTTCTTGCGATTAGCTCTCAAGCCATAGTGAACAAGTAGAGGATGAATTACTGTAGGCAGGCATACCATCCTTCTGTTCGATCAAAGGCATCTGAGCCGAGAGTACTCAGATCACTCAAGAGGAGAATGCTCGTCGAGCAATCCCTTTGGCTGTCGTGTATCAAGGAAGTGCTTTAATTGACCATTTGATGATCTAGTTGCCCTGCTATGTCTAGCTGGGGTGCTTGTTTAACCCAAAAAATAGTTTTCAAGGTCAAATTAATAATTTTATATGACGGGCCACAAGCAATCGATTCAATCCGAAAGATATAAAATTTTGTTAATACAACGTGATAGAGAAGTGGGAAATAAATTCAATGACAGATAATATAATAAAAATAAAGCAGAGAAGAAGGAATACTTATTGAATGATCCTTGATAGGATAATAAGCCGGACAGAGCTTGAAGGGCCGAACTTTGGCTAACTTGAGAGCAATATGCTATAAATTACAATGTATAGAATTGTAGAGAAGAGAATTAGATTCCCCTCATGGTTGTAAAAGTACGTCTATTTATAGGCTAAATCTAAGTAACCATTCTCCTTGAATTATGGGCCCATTATGAGCATTTACTCAATCCATCCATTACTTTTGGAAGACTTGTAGCAGCTGTGTAAATGCTGGAATTCCGTAACTGGTGAATTAATTCCATAACTGATGAGTTAATTTCGTAACTGATGAGTCAATCTCGTGCCTGTTGAGTCAATCCCGTGCCTATTGAGTCAATCTCGTGCCTGTTGAGTCAATCTCGTGCCTGTTGAGTCAATCTTGAATTGATTGCCTTGTTCTGACCGTTACAATCATTTATTGCATTTATTGTACGTTACATAATTGATTTGTAACAGATGGTGCAATGATGATAAATCCCATATAATTTGGGATTAATTGATTCCTTCCTCATGAGATATTCTCCCGCACCTGATCCGGCTATTTCATGATGATCAGTTCCGAGGCTAACAGGCACGGTACGAGTATGTTCGGTCCCGAGGGTGTTTCACATATCATCTTTACATGTCATTCTTCACTTTTCTTTAAACTTTGCTGACACGTGTCGCCATTTAATAGACCCATGACGAGTCTAATTTTTACTAATACAGATAGTCCCCCCACTTTTCGGTTACTCACTATGATGTGACCGGGAAGTGGAAGATTTTATCCTTTTCATCCTTGCCTCTGCCTCATTAAAAACCTTGCCAGAAAAACCCAATGGGGACAAAAACTGGACGAAGGAAAAAAGAGTGCAGAACTTAGAGATTCAGATGATAACTCCACCGCATATGTTTCTTTCGTCAATAATCGGTTGGTTTACCCCTGTCTTGTTTCGGGGTTTGAAGACAAATCTTTGCCTTATGTTTGCAAAGTTTGATATATAAATTTCGGCTTTATTTTCTGCCTATTTTTAATGTTTGGGTTTTTGTTTCACCCTTTAACTTTGCATTAAAAATGCTTCAATGCTTCGTGAATTTTTTGAATAAGCACGAATTAAAAGAGGTCACTTTTTTGAACGACACTTTATTTTTATTATATTATCTGTCATTGAATTTATTTCCCACTTCTCTATCACGTTGTATTAATGAAATTTTATATCTTTCGGATTAAATCAGTTGCTTGTGGCCCGTCATATAAAATTATTGCTTTGACCTTGAAAACTATTTTTTGGGTTAAACAGTTTGGTTCCGTTACCGGGAACTCAAGCAAATTTGCTATTCATCCAAAGATAGTAACAATTTTTGTTAATCGCTTGTTTTCAGTTTAAACCTTCATGATGGCTAAAAATTTTCCAATCAACACGGTTGAGGACAACTAAGTTGGAGATGGCTTTACCATGCAAAATAAAAAGGGAATAATAGCCATGATGATGATATATAAGCAACAAGCAGAGAAAAATAGAGAATGTACATCGATATGTTGGTACCACATTAGTACCAAAACTAATTATAACGGATCTGTACGAAACAGTTCCGGAACAGGAGGTTCAGATACACCAGGTAATTTTAATTTGCAAAAATTAGATCTAACCTTATAGAAACAGATCAAGGAACAAAACGAGCGGGTAGAACACCTCCGGGAATTCCTATCTATCCTACAAGAATGATATGCATAACCGTTGCAGCACCGGGATTTAAACAGAAGAAGACACGGTAAATCAAATCGACACTAATAAGATGTCCAAAAACAGGCCCGGAGATCAAACAGATGTGATTCTTGGGCGATCCGAATCTAAACGCAAAAATCTAAAAAAATAGGTCCGAGCAAAGAGATACGATATTTTCTTCACGGGCTGAGAAAGATCCGGATCTACCCGAACAGGTAAGGAATTACCTTGCTAAATTGTAACATTTCATAGGAGAAGAATGAAGATTAGGAGGAACATGGGGAAAACACCCACGGGATTGCTTACAAAGATACCAAACCTAACAACTGAAAAAGAAGAGATAGCTGCGGGATGAAATATCCCACGAGGAAAGAAGGTTCATTAATAACCGTCGACAATTATACAAATATTTTCGGAAGCAATCATTGAACCAAAGGCATTAGAAGCCACAAGGTCAAATGCTGAAGAACTAGAAATTATCATTGACTTCCCAAATAGGAAGGTTTGCGTTGGTCGAGACTCGACACTGAATTTAAAGGTAAGTTGATTAAACTTTTACATGTTAACAAAAATTGCTTTGCTTGCCTCCATGCTAACATAACAGGTGTACCACCGGAGGTAAAGGTTTATATGCTCAATATTGATCCGTGGTATAATCCGGTCAAGCAAAAGAAGAAACTAGAGTCAAATAATAAAAGATAAAGTTACAGAACTTCGAAAGATCGGTTTAGTCCGAAAAGTCGAATCATTCGAACTTGCTATCTAACAACAACGCATCATTACTTTCAAAATTCCGAGGAGAAAGATGATTGCAGCTACACCAAATTGTCTCGGATGTCTCGGTAAATGCAATTTTAATTCAAGAAGATAAAGGTACACATTCTCCTATCTATTATAAAATGCTCTTAGATACGGAAACTACATATCTACATTTTGATAAGTTGGCATTAATTGTAGTTGCCCTAAATCTAAGGCTTTATTTTCAATGTTATTCAATTCCCGTAGTCACTATATTTTCATTACGCAATATTTTGCATAAACATGAACTGTCAGGAAGGCTAGCTAAATGAGTAGTCGAACTAAGTGAATATGATATTGTTTATCAGCCACGTACGACTATAAAATCACAAATTTAGCAGATTTCATGATTAATCTTAGCTCGAACATATTACCGAACATGTTATTTCTGGGATAATTCTCGGAATCTGGACCTTCTACACAATTAGGTCCACAAGTACTAAACTTCCCGAGTTAGGGACAATGCTTAATGCCTATCAGGAAAAGTAGTTAGATAATTCGTAAAAGTTATTTTATTACTAACAATAAAGCCGAGTATGAAGCATATGCTGCAGGGCTTAAATTAGCTTGGGGACTCAGAGCAAAAATATTAATTTAACGATTGATCAAATCCAAGAAAACTATGCAGCCCAGAAAATCGAGCCAGATGTACTAGTCTCGGATCTACTGTTGATATCACTGACTCCTAAATAAACGCCGGACACTTATTGAGAAATATCGTTTCCATATCAAACAATCTCGGGATTGATCCATCTCTTATTTAGGCGATCCCTGATCTATCATCAATATCGAAACTAACTATCCTACTGGGGACTATTAAACTGCTGATTGTCAAATTATGATTCCAGTGTTTGAGTTCTCATACCTCAAAACTCAAGCGCTAGGAAGATTACTTATACTTGAAGATTAGTCAATTTGACCTGACATTATAAGAAGTGATACAAACAATTGATTGCCTTGGGAGATAGAACCTAAGAGTATTACGATATAATTTACCAGCTCAACTCAGTTAGTTGTATTGCTCATATCAAGCATAAACACTTCAAACAGTGTTGAATAAGTTCTTCAAGAGTACATATACTACACGTACACAAAAAGGATCGAGAACTCCATGTCAGAGTCAAGAATCCTACAATAAAAACGAGAGTTTTACATCTAAGTCAAGATAAATGTATGCAAATAAGTCACCTGAATAAAGTTCACTTTGAACAAACACGTGACTCATATTTGGTCCAACAACAACCATTCAAGTTGAATATATACGCCTTTCTTAATGGCTAATTGTATTATGACTCGGATTGATTATCCCGTATATATAAAAAAAATCTCAAATATTATTTCGGACATGTGTCCCTCTCTATTTGGAAGTATATTCATACCCCAATTTGGATTAAAATCCAATCAGATTAAATGTCTCTTTAGAATAAATCTACTAAGATATATATTTATTTGGGATCAATATTACCTCAAACTCAAAGTCTTACCGGGATCAATACTCCCGTAAATCTTTATGGGGTTAATAATCTTGTAAATCCTACCGGGATTAATACTCTCTTAGACTAAAAGTCTACTCGGATCAATCGATCATATTTTACGGCTGAATGAAAAGGAGACGTCCTCTTCATAGCGTTTAAAGTATACAAAAGTTAGACACCCAAAGGTGCAACATTAAGACATCGCACATGTAAAGATGCATCCAAATATATACTTTAATTCTAAAAGACTAAGTATGAGCACTCAAATAATTTTCTAAAGTGCCAAGAAAAACTTGTACTCGGATAAATTCCCTAAAATGCCAAATGATGATATTAGACCCGAAAGACATAAGGAACACTGTATTATTCCCGGTCTAGGTTACAACCCTTCTGATGAAATAAAAGGGTTAAGCAATCATCATCTAAAATATATACCTCCGAGTCCCGTATGTTTTTCCTTTTCACGGAAATGGACAACATGGAAGGAATAATCAAATGCTCGAGATTTCATACTTCAAAGCTCTAACACTTTGGGGACTATATATATGAAAGGCAAAGAAGACTAGAAAAATCAAAATTCAAGTCAAGCCTAAAGTCTACCCAACAAATCAAAAGTTAAGAGCAAAATCACAAGCCAAAAACACAAGCCTGACTCGAAAACCTTTGAAAACATATTTGTAAATATAAACGAATGTTTCAAAAAAGGTTAAAGGCAGAATATTAGTTACGGGTAAAATGCATATCTTTGTACTTACTCAAAAACTGTTGTAACTGAAAACAGTTACGGATGAAAAAGCATTACCCTTGTATTCATTTGAAAATTGTTATCAATAAAAATAGTTATGGGTAAAAATTTGTACCCTTATATTTAAAACTATTGTAAACAAAAATAGTTATTCCCTTGTACTAATTCAAAAAAAAAAAACAGTTACGAGTGCAAGCTTATATCGAATCTCTTAAAAGAAAAAACAGTTGCAAAATGAGTTATAGACGATACACAAACACATGTGAAATGTTATGAAAGTTCAATGTAAAAACTTTCTTCAAAACATTGTTAAATAAAAACATGTGAAAATTCCTATCTCTCTTTTGTATATTTAAACCATTATGAAGTTGAGACGTCTTCTTCATTAAGTGTCGTTCATAAAAGGGCCCTCTTTTGTAATTCATGCTTATTCAAAAAAGTCACGGAGCATTAAAGCATTTTTAATGCAAAGTTAAAGGGTAAAACAAAAACTCAAACATTAAAATAGGCAGAAAATAAAGCCGAAATATATATATCAAACTTTGCAAACATAAGGCAAAGATTTGTCTTGAAACCCCGAAACAAGACAGGGGTAAACCAACCGATTATTGATGAAAGGAACATAAGCGGTGGAGTTATCATCTGAATTTCTAAGTTCTGCACTCTTTTTTCCTTCGTCCGATTTTTGTCCCTATTGGGTTTTTCCGGCAAGGTTTTTAATGAGGCAGAGGTAAGGATGAAAAGGATAAAATCTTCCACTTCCCGATCACATCATAGTGAGTAACCGAAAAGTGGGGGGGACTATCTGCATTAGTGAAAATTAGGCTCGCCATGTGGGTCTATTAAATGGCGACACGTGTCAGCAAAGTTTGAAGAAAAGTGAAGAATGACATGTAAAGATGATATGTGAAACACCCCCAGGACCGAACATACTCGTATCGTGCCTGTTAGCTTCGGAACTGATCATCATGAAATAGCCAGATCAGGTGCGGGAGAATATCTCATGAGGAATGAATCAATTAATCCCAGATTATATGGGATTTATCATCATTGCACCATCTATTACAAATCAATTATGTAACGTACAATAAATGCAATAAATGATTGTAACGGTCAGAACAAGGCAATCAATTCAAGATTGACTCAACAGGCACGAGATTGACTCAACAGGCACGGGATTGACTCAATAGGCACGAGATTGACTCAACAGGCACGGGATTGACTCATCAGTTACGAAATTAACTCATCAGTTATGGAATTAATTCATCAATTACGGAATTAACTCATCAGTTATGGAATTAATTCATCAATTACGGAATTAATTCACCAGTTACAGAATTCCAGCATTTACACCGCTGTTACAAGTCTTCCAAAAGTAATGGATGGATTGAGTAAATGCTCATAATGGACCTATAATTCAAGGAGCATGGTTACTTAGATTTAGCCTTATAAATAGACATACTTTTACAACCATGAGGGGAATCTAATTCTCTTCTCTACAATTCTATACATTGTAATTTATAGCATATTGCTCTCAAGTTAGCCAAAGTTCGGCCCTTCAAGCTCTGTGCGGCTCATTATCCTATCAAGGATCATTCAATAAGAATTCCTTCTTCTCTGCTTTATTTTTATTATATTATCTGTCATTGAATTTATTTTCCACTTGTCTATCACGTTGTATTAACGAAATTTTATATCTTTCGGATTGAATCGGTTGCTTGTGGCCCGTCATATAAAATTATTGCTTTGACCTTGAAAACTATTTTTTGGGTTAACCAGTGCTGATCCCAGTTGTGTAGTTATTGTGCTTTAGTTTCCTACTTAGTTGATGATGATTAGCATCTTCTTCTTGTGGAAGTAGTTCCATTGTGAACTTTGGTATCTGATATTAAATACCTCGGTAAGCTCTTATGCAATCTGCCATTGGAAACCACAAGAAGTCCACCTCTGACTATTTCGTCTATCACCAATTTTTGTTGTGAAAAGGTTCCTGGTTTTTGCTTAACACTTCACCAAAGCAAGGAACTAAGTTTTCCTCTTTTTCCCTTATACTGTGAATTCTCAAAGTTGAATGACCTTTGTGTAAAGGTAAGGGTGTTTTATTTTACTTAAAAAACAAGGGGATTAAGTTGTGATTATGCTACAGAAAAAAGAGACTGCTAATTTGTTCTTGCGCTTAGGGTCTGTTTCTGTTGAGCTTCTGTTGTTTGTTAGTTGTTTGGGTTGGGTGCTGTTCTAATTGATTGAAAATATCAGAAGGAGTTCAAAATTTCAATTTGAAGTGATTTTGAGTAGATTTGAACAAGATTTGAGTTAAATTTTAGAAAAAACACAAGGAAGAAGACGCAGTCAGTTTTTTGTATAATTATGTATAATCTTGTATAATAGTGTATATGGGTGTATAAACACATCTTATACACTTTTATACAAGCGTCTGTAGACGAACTTCTTCTACGATTTTCAGTTACAATTCTTGTTCAAAACGTCCAAATCTCCATTAAATGGCTTCAAATTTTATATACAACCTCCTTATACTATTTCTAACAATTCTAAATAACACCCACTCCAAATTTCTCACAAAATCAAATTCGGAATCTAAACCCACATATTTAAGCTTGTTAAAAATTTAATTTTCACCATTTAAATGGATTTGGTTTGTTGAACTAATATTTGAGTTATAGTTGTTGATTCAAAAATTAACTTAAAAGCTTGAGCAATCTTTTTTAAAAATTAAATAGTAATTTTGAGAATTTATTGGAGTTGGATGTTGAATTTTAGCCTATTATTTTTGGGTTAGTTAGTTGTAAATTGAAATATGGGCTCTAAAATTGAAAAGTAGGAATCCCAGTTGTTGATATGTGAAATTTTCCCTTAAAATTTATTGGATTTAGAATTCATAAATTAGTTTGGACTATATTTGAAAATTCAAGATATATTAGTCCAAATAAATTTATTGAGCTAATATAATTATATTGGGATTTTTACCTTCCTATACACTATTTGAAACCTTATTACCCTCCCTACTCAAGTTTCAATTTAATTACATGGTCATATACAATTTATCAATTATATACAAATAATTTTTAAATGAGTATCCCTTTATATTAGAAATTGAATAGGGAATAGCAGTTATTTCCTTATTCCTTTATACTTGCCCCCCCCCCCCTCTCTCTATCTCTCTCTGTCTCTCTCTTTCTCTCTTCGTCTCTCTACTCACCTTCTTGGTTTTTTTTTCATTTTTTTGTTACACCCCATGTTTTTGTATGTGAGAGTACGCGTAAGTCAATTGATATAAGCTCAGAAATGAGATTATATTTGGAAGCATATAAAGTAAGTTAATCATGTTACCTTGGAGGTTACAAACATTTATGATCATGAATAAAAAGTACCAAGGGGTTGGGAAGCTTAGAAGCTAAACCAATTGAAGAAAATAAGTTTCGTCGAAAGTCGACAAGTTTGGAATGTTATAGCATGTACTTTGGTGCGAGACTAGGGTTCTTAACATAATAAGGAGGTTATGTTATAAGTTCTTTTAGTCATATGATAGTCATGTGCTACGTTTTGAAGTCAAGCAAGTTGTGGAACAAAAGTTGGCAAAGGTCATCACAAGTTACATTCATAAATGTGCTGAAAATTAGGTCAAATGTAGCTGATCTTTTCTCCAAATGTACTTAGAATTACGGGGTGATCTACCTACCAAATTGAATATCTATGAGTCTAGTTTCTAACACATTAAATTATTTGTCGATACGACATCATAGTAGAGAGATATTCGCATTTTTGCGAGACCGCGCTAGCAGCTCCCAGTGGGACCCACTTAGGCGGTGGTTGACCTACTTCACTTTATGAACTATTTGGACGCCTATTTTTTGATTATTTTCGACTCAGCTTCGTCTCCAAACTTCTCCTAACTGTCCTAAATAGATACCATAAGGGTTTGGAGTAATTCCAAAGTGATTACATCATATTTCAACATCAAAAGTTAGTTCTAGTGAAGAACAACACCTCTTTGAGGTTGTGTTGTCATTGAGGATAGTTGTGGGCTGTGTTTGGCTTAAATTTCAAGTTCTTTCTACTGGCTAAGGTGAGTATAACATCCAACTAATTTTTCTTAAGCTTGCTTGTATGTTGGTTAAGTTGTTAGGATGTTAAACTACAAGATAATATTTGGATTAGCTTAAGCCGCTTCTATGGTGTTGTACTGGCATTGAGGGCTGTTGTAAGCTAGATATAACTTGGATTTTGACTTGAAGCTACTGTAGGAGGTATGTATATTGTGTTATTTCATGTGCTTAAGGTTATCTTGATGTTGATTAAGTTAAATAGATGGACTAGACATGAACTAGTGAATAAAGTTAGTAACTGAGGATAGTTGGAGTTGTGGATTATTTTCTTTGTTATATATATATATATATATATATAAGGGCTACAATCATTGATGAATGACTTCATTATCATGCTAATGATACTGTTAAGTAGGGGTGTTCAAAACCGAACCGAAACCGAAATCGAAAATCGAACCGAAACCGAAACTTAATGGCTTATTGGTATCGGGTTAACGGACAGGAACAGATTGAAATTTTTTATTAACGGCTTATCGGTTTGGGGGCGAATTATTCAATTTTCTTAGCGGATAATCCGTTAACCTGTTTAGAATATATATATATATATATATATATATATATATATATATATATAAATATAAAATATCAAAAACCCTTCCACTTCTAGTACTCTATCTCTAACGCCTAATTCCTAAATAATCAGAAACCCTGACGCCTAAATTTCAACCAGCAGGCACCGGCAGTACTCTATCTCGTCGATTCCAGGCTTCCAGCACTCTATCTCATCGACTCGCTGTCTACCTCTCGTCGACTCGCCTCTCCATCTCGCCGTCTCGCCTCTCCCTCTCGCCATAGCCAAAGCAATCAGCAGATGCTAAGTTTCTTTTCTTGTTGATGTCTTTAAAATCAAAGAGCATCTTAATTCTCATTAGAATTCTTAGTGCCCTAGTATGAAGAGCAAGCTCATATTTTTGCTTTTTAAAATTGTAAATATGGCTCCAGCATACCCTTTGTGGTGATTATTAATATATTGTTACCGTTCTAAGAGAAGTGAACAAGAAACAAAGGGAAGGACCACACGTTTATTGTAATTTTGCTTCGTTTGTGCTATGAATAAATTAATAAAAGCTTAGATACCATTATATTTAATGAGCTAAACTATTGAAATTGTTCCTTTGTATCTAAACCCAGGCAATCACATAGTTATCTCAATGAAATTTGATATCTTTGTATGATCCATGTTATAGCTAGCAAGAGTCACAGTGGCATATCCATTAGAACTACTTTTTCCTTAATAACATCATATCATAGTTGCAGATGACTAATCTGTTAAACAACACATACATGGCTTGTATAAATATCTATTAAGCAACTTGTTATTCTCATTCCTTTTCTTTTCTTGTTGCAGTTACTCATACATGGCTGAAACTATACAAAGTGATAAGGTGATGATGGGTGAAAGTGGGGCTTCTAATTCAAATGCAATAAGTCAAGCTCAAACAAAGGAGTCAAATATAACCAAAAAAGAAAAAAAAAGTTCTGTTGTGTGGGATCATTTTACAGAAATTATTACTTCTGAAGGTAGTACAAAAGCAAAATGTGACTATTGCTTTATTGAGTAAGTATTTAAGATCAAAGATGGTACATCGACACTTCTTTCTCATATGCTTAAGTGTCCTAAGCGCCCTGCTATTGTTGATAAAAAACAATCAAATTTAGGCTTTCAATCTGTTCCGGGGGGTAGTCAGGGTGACGTAGCTGTTGTTACTTGGAAATTTGATCAAGAAGAATGTAGGAAGGTGTTATGTCGTATGGTAATAGTTGATGAGCTTCCATTTAGCTTTGTTGAGAAAGAAGGTTTTTAGAGACTTTATGAAAGTGGCGCGACCTTATTTTTGGATCCCTTCCCGTAGTACTGTAACTAGGGATTATTTTGATTTTTTTAATGAAGAAAAGCAAATGTGTATCACTGCCCATTGGATTGATAGTCAAAGGAATATGCTTAAGAGAATAATTAATTTTTGTCCTATTGTTAGCCATAAAGGCGAAGATATGGCAAATGATATTGGTAGGTGCTTACGTGAGTGGAGGATAAATAAGATCTTCACTATCACAGTTGATAATGTAAGCTCAAATGATGTGACAGTAAAAGAATTGTCTGAGCAATTAACAAAAATGGGAACTAATTTGATGAATGGTACTCACCTTCACGTGAGATGTATGGCTCACATCATGAATCTTGTGGTCCAGGATGGTTTAAAAGAATCTTCAATGTCTATAGAACGTGTTAGGCATGCAGTGAGATATGTTAGGCAGTCTCCTGCGAGGTTGAAGAGGTTTCAATAATGTGTTAGGCATGCACTGAGATATGTTAGGCATTATTTTAATTTTTTTCTTCAGATTTAGCCAGCAATTGAAAAGACCCTTCCGTAATTGACACGTAGTGTTAATATATCTGGTAAGAATTCGAATTTAACCCATCAAGGCTTCAAGTATTTGTTGTATATAAGTGTGTATTTACTCTCTTACGTTCTATGCATCAGAAGATCCCAGGCTTGGCTTAGCTTAGCTTATTCTCCCACCCTACGTTAACTGTTAATTGAACTAACAACGGGAAGAACACGTTTGTTATGAGATCTAATCAACAAGATTGTTTAAGCTGTTGTCTATGGTTCACCTCTGCTTTTGTTTTTTAAAGCTAATTCCTACTGTCTATGTTTAATAGAAGAACAGCAGTGCTGTGCCACAACTTTTATCCCATAATATTGACGATAGTACTGTCTTGAATTATGTTCTGGGGAAAGAACGCATCTAGATTTCCCGTAAATTGTTTACTGCTTATAGTCCATCCCTATTTCTATACATTACTGCCTTTTGCTTGGTGCTGTTTGTATGGTTAATGATATAGCGTGAAATGTCTGGTTGAGAGTTTAAGTTGGAAATTGTGGGCATAACTGGAGTTGGTGCAAACTGGAACTTTCTTTTGTTTGGTTTTGGTTCGTGGCTTGTGCTTCGACTTCTGTTCAGATGCTAATGTATGCTGATGATACTGTGAAAAAGGGTTACTTTTACGTTCACCTTGCTCTATTCTGAAATGGTTTGTGCGGTCTTCAACTCTTCTTATTGCCTCAAGACCGTAGTATTTATTAGTCTCTACTTCGTTGCCTAATGCTGAAATTTGGTGTATGCATATTTTTTACAGGGATTTGCTCACTTATGGATTAAGCTGCTGTTTGAACTTTGAAGCTGCAGAAATTCAAGCACTGTTAGGCATTAGCTGCAGGCCAAATATTTCTGTGTAGTCTACTCACTTATGAATTAATCATTTTGAAATAGGTATTCTGGACTCACTTTGAATATGGAATGGAATTTCCTATTCTGAATTTGTATGCTAGGCGTTAACAGACATATGTATGTCTGGACTCATATAATGTAGTCTGCTTTGGGATTTAATGGTAGGCATTAACAAACATGTATGTCTGGATTCATATGTAGTCTGCTTTAGGATGTAATGTAGCCTAATATGTGTTCTGCTTTTTTCACTCTACAATACATGACACACTACATCATTCTTATGTAGGCGTTAACAGGCATGTATGTCTGGACTCAATGTGTAAATTCCTATTCTAAATTTGTATGCTAGGCTATCAGCAAACAATTAATGCACGCAATATAGATTGAATTAGGCCGATAAGCCGCCCGATAAGAGCTAAATCAATACCAATCCGCCCGATATCTTATCGGGTGATTAGCGAATTAATACATTTAAAAGCTTATAAGCCAAACCGTTAAGAGTAACTAATCGCCCAATACGCTCGATAAGCAGCCCTACTGTTAAGTTAAAGTAAGAAGTCTATAAGGGAGTGATATGGGGTATACAGATTCCAATCAGAGCTTGCCGCTCATCGTGAAGTAGTTGTGACTTGTTGTTGCTATATGGTGTCTTGTTATTGCTATTTATATGTTGCTGGATTTCTCTAGTTGTTGTTGTTGGTATATGGTATTGGAGGAGGCCCTTGTTACAGGGGAGATGCTGCCCAAATTTACATAAACGAGCTACTAGTTTAAGTTGCAGACTTAGCCTTTACTCAGTACTGATTTTGAATCTCCTTATGCTATGGTAGATTGAGTTGAGTTGTTTGAAGAATTGCTTGGAAGGTATTAAGGACTCAATGGAGTTAAGGTATGTTAAGGCTATCCCTTCTTTTCTTTTGGCACGATACAAATGAAATGAGTAAACGCGGAACTTTCACAAATGACTCTATTCTTAGAAGTACTAGGGGTGCCTATGTTCTTGATTTCCCATATGTCCTATATTATATCGTCTGTTCATGGGTCTCAGAAAATACATAAGTTGATAAAGTTTATTTCATGATATTAGCCGAAGACATATTGATCTTATGAAATCCCGAGAGATCTTATTGACTTACTTCTTATAAATGGAATTTATTTATACATGTACATTGACCCATGATCAGATGGTGTTAAATACGCGTATATTATATGTATATGGGGTATGGGAAAAGGTTATGGCGTTATATACGCACCACCACCTGATTAGCTGGCATACGATGATTTCGCCCATAGAGGCCGAGATGATATGCTCTCAGGGGCTTGATGATGTTATGTACGCATATACCTATGCATAGTATGACATTTATACGCATATGTATGGCATTCCTAATGTTTTATGATTCACAGAGCTATTTAGACTTACAGGTTGTGTTCTTTACTCCATGTTTCTTTTATGTCTTTTATATACTGATTTCATCCCTTATATACTCGGTACTTTATTTGTACTGACATCCCTTATTCCTGGGAACGCCACGTTTCATACCTGTAGGTTTGATAGACAGGTTGACAGTCGTCCTAGTAGGCTATCAGCTCAGCGAAAGGTATTGGTGTACTCCACTTGCTCCGGAGTTGCCTATTTGGTCAGTATGATTTGGACATGTATTGATTGATATGGCGGGACCCTGTCCCGACCTCTATGATGTTTATATACTCTTAGAAGCTTGTAGACAGATGTCATATATATGAATACTTGTATGGCCTTGGCGGCCAATGTTTTGAGTGTAGAAATGATCATGTCGGCCTTATAGGCCCGTATGTCACATGTATAAGCTTATATATTATGTTGGATCATCCTATGTCTAGTATCCCCTTATGTTTTATTTTGTTTATCTCATGACAGCCCTTCTATCCCATTTACCATAATGGTATGATAAGAAATATACGATACGTTGGTACCCGATTGACTAAGGTACCGGGTGCCCGTTGCAGCTCTCCGATTTGGGTCGTGACATTTTTCTTCATTTGACGTTCTCTGTGTTTTATGCTTTCTTGTTGTATAGATTTTTGATGAAATTCATCAATAGATTTCAATCGTTTTAACTTAGCAATTTCTTTTCATGTTGTACAATTGGTGTTCAAATTAAAATTGTCAATCAATAAATTTTGAAGGTGTTTGACTCTCCACCATTTACAACCATTAAAAAGCTTTGAAATCGAATTTGGATTTTCAAAAACCATTATTTGTTTGGAATGGGTGTCGTTGCAAACAATTGGAAATATTGTTTGGAGTTTATATCTCAGTTTTGAGGGTATTTTGGTGAAGATTAGACTTGAATTTGGCTGAATTTCAGATTGCAACTCGAAGAAGAAGAAGGCATGACATACAATATACTTACAAACTTATAGTAAAGTTGTATTATAATTGTATGTAAATTATATTATGTTGTAGTTATATATATTTTTTATTTGAATGTTTTATGAAAGTTAAAAAATAATTATATAATGTATGAATCGTTGTATAAAATTTGTATTTAAGTTATCAGTACTATCTTTTTACATAAAGTTATTGATATGTATCAAAATTGTATTAAGAGAGTAAATTTTGATTGAAATTTTAGAGAGGAAGAAGCACACACCATAGACAAAATATATACAAAAGACATATTGTATAAAATTTGTATAAAAATTAGATTTAAGTTGTATGATATTGTAGTTGTATTTAACTGGGTAGAAATAATGTACGAAAGTTGTAGATAAGTTATAAACAAGTTGTACAATATATAATTAGTGGTATGAAATTTATTTTTACTATGTATGTTGTTATAGATATTCAAATTTGCATTAAATTTGTACTAAATTTGTTTTTTGATGTACCATATATTGTTCTTTTCTCAGTTGGTTTTATCTTCTCTGAAGTCCAAGGAGATACTAAATTTTGTTCAGCTACAACATTCGATGTAGGTTTTTCGTCGCCTGCTTTTGGAGACATTACCTTCTTACTATGCCTCGTTTACACTATGTTCATGTGTGACAGTGCCCCCTATTATTTCTGGTAAAATTATTGACTAAATTGATGGTTCATCTTATTCCCATATTGACAGTCATTTGTTGAAGACGTTTAAACTTACGCGAATTAGTGTACAGAATTGTCCCTTTTTGATGTTGATCGGCAAATCTGCACCCGATTAATCATATTTAGAACAATCTTTAATTGACGAGACATGCCTTTTTTGTTCAATAGTATGTATGTGAAACTATTTTGATGTTATAGCATTGGTTTTCCTTGTTTTGATGGATATCTGTTAGTTTTTTTATAGGAATAGTTAATTGTGACCTAGCTAGGATTTCTTCAATCAAATTGAATTAGATCCTACTTTCATGGCAATAATAGGGGACCGTTGGGAGCTGGGACCAAATTAAATGAGGAATCTTCTCATCCTACTAGACAATTTTTATAATTAAATATAAGTTCGATCTGGAGAGAAGAGGGGAGAGAGGAGAAAAAAAAAAGGAAAAGGATTTAACTAAATCCCTTGATTGAAGACACTAATAATGGATTGAGAGTCTTTTAAGGTGGAATGTATATAATTTATAAGTAATCCTTGTTTAGGGCGAGTAATATATAAAATTAGAACAATTTTGGTAAATAAGTTTCAAATAGTGTATAGGAACGAAAAAAGTCCTAATTGGATTAATAATAATGAGCTCAATATGTGTGGGTTTAATAAATAAGTCCAAACCTATTAGGCTATAAATGATAAGCCCATTTTTAAGCCCAAGATGTCATTTTCTAGAGGCCCAATTTAGTGACATGTGTCAAATAACGTGGCACGCCAAGTCAAATGGAAGAGTCAATAGGAACATGTCACGTGTCAAAATGACAAGACATGCCTAGCCAAACTAAAAGACGAATGAAACCGCGCCAATGTAGCTTGGAGAATTTTAGAAGTTTATTAATCCACCTCCCCCTCCCCCACAATTTTATTTCTGGCTTTGAAAGAGATAGTATATGTACTATGTTGTCTAGGCTAATCCCTCGTTGTAATGATTCTTGAAGTAGTTCTATTTGAAAAAAACAAATCTTCATCTAACAATATGAACTTCAATGTATGAATTTAATATCATTTTGTCCTATATACAACTAAGGTGTCACGATCCAATTTTTCCTCCGTTGGGTTTCGTGATAGTACCTAGTCTTAAGGACTAGGTAAGCCTACTAAAATGCGGAATAACAACAATAACTAATAACATATAAAATTCTTCTGAGATGAATCCTTTATATAATGAACAACTTCCCAAAACCCGGTAGTACAAGTCATAAGCTTTATAGAGTTTCGCTACGACTTCTAAACACAACCGTATGGAAATAGGTATAACAGTGTGAATATAAAATAGGAAGGTGACTCCGAAGCCTGCGAACGCAGCAGCAGGTTTACCTTGAGTCTCCTCGGCAAGAATCCGCTCAGCTACTAACGATCAATACCTGGATCTGCACAAAAAATAATATGCAGAAGTGTAGTATGAGCACTCCATAGCGGTGCCAAGTAAATATCAAGACTAACCTCGGTGGACTAGTGACGAGGAACAGTCAAGGCACCCACTGGTCTAATAAGCAGAACAAGCATAAGTATAGAAACAACCGAACATGATATCTATATAAAGACTAAGAGCTATTGCTAACAATACAGTTACTACAATAAGGAAAGGAAACAGCAAGTAATAGTGGGAAACCATAATAAAGTTTATAAAAGTGAACAAAAAATACAACCCAAATTCGAAATCACAAATACAGTAAGGGCAAGTCATAACTCAGCAACTACGGCAGCTTTCACCTTGAGTCTTAACCAGCAAGCATCAATCAAATAATCAAACTCTTTTCAAGTGATAAAAATGGTTTGAAATATTCATCCTCCAAATAAGTGTTCTTTTCAAAGAGTTTCTTTCAAAATAATGCTTTCAAATATAATCTTTTCAAAAAGATAATTCTTCGAATATAAGTCACCTTGTGACACCTCATCTTATAATCATACAATACGGGTCTCAATACCTGGACCCTAACACTTGGTATCCTGTGCCCTCATCACACCTCATAATCATACTGACAACTCACATGCCCAAAGAGTCATTCTCACATGGAAGAAAAATAAACAAGGGGTGCGTATATACTCATAAATCTCAAAGCCCCCTACCCGATAAGGGTGATTAACAACGTGTATGCTTGTGCAAGTGTCACGACCCCAGTTCACCCTCCATGAACATGTCGTGATGGCACCTAGTCCCTATGACTAGGTAAGCCTAACAATGCGGAAGATAGATCATAATTGCGGAAGAAAATAAACAAAACTGAACTGGTAAAATAAAACGGTGTTAAGGTGCTGCTCGGCACATATCACAACAATTCTCGAAGCTAACAAACTCCCAAAACCCGGAAACTCACAAATCACAAGCTAAGGGGATACATAAGAGGCTCTAACTCAAGAATATCTATACAAATGAGAAATACTGGAAAGCTATACTTATTACAGAAGGCTGAAAAGGGATTCCTCGGTCTGCGGACGTAGCAGATATACCTTGAAGTCTCTACCGGTACGCCTCCTTCCAAGGCTGACAGAACTGAGCGGGAGTACCTGTATCTGCACAACAAAAATGTGCAGAAGAGTAGCATGAGCACACCACGGCGGTGCCCAGTAAGTACCAAGACTAACCCGGTGGAGTAGTGACGAGGAACAGTCGAGGCACCTACCGGTTAATAAACAGTATAATCATAGGAATAATGGAAAACGACATATAATTGGGTAAAGACTGCATGAATGACCCAAAATGCTACCACTCACAATAAGGGGAAAATACGAGAATATAATAAATGATGATACGAATGACGGTAAAATCACAATCCAATCCTAAAGTCATAGCACAGCGAGGAGAAAACAAGTCAATAACTCATATCCTACAATGATGCTCACAAAGGTCTTACTCAACTATTTCCACAACTTCACCAAGTCTCAGACAAACCATAACTCACGAAGACACGGCATCTGAAACCTAACACTTGGCACCCTGTGCCCCATCAATCTCATGGTCACGCTGACAACTAACTGGCTAGCTAGGGCCGCTCTTACAAACATAATGGATAAACGGGGCATACCTCCACCCTTTAGCAAAAATCAGGAGGAAATCACCTCTAATAGGAGTATTTAGCTACGTGTATGCCTGTGCAGATGTTTTCTAACAAGACTCTACCAGCTAGTAAGCATGCAAGGGAGAACGGACCGCTCGTACGATATTACCTCACAACTTCCAAGCAATAAAGCTCATACAGGTAAGCAACCCACAATCACAATATTAAACAAATAAGAATGCCTCCACAGGCCGTCACAATTCTTTACAATCAACCCCTGACATAGCCCACCTTATTACGCCACATGTGCAATTAGTAACATAATAAGCACCGCCTTATTTCGCCACACGTGCATCACAATGTTCCCACCTTATTCCGCCACATGCGCAACCCACATATAAGCATATAACATCTCCCGCCTTATTACACCGCATGTGCAAAACATCAATGACAACAATAGCACGGCAAAGACCTCGTGCATCACAGTATCAACAACTGCACGGCAGAAACCTCGTGCATCACAATATCAACAACAGCACGGCAAAAACCTCGTGCATCACAATATCAACAACCGCACGGCAGAAACCTCGTGCATCACAATATCAACAACCCCGCGGCAGAAACCTCGTGCATCACAATATCAACAACTGCACGGCAGAAACCTCGTGCATCACAATATCAACAACCGCACGACAGAAACCTCGTGCATCACAATATCAACAACTGCACGGTAGAAACTTCATGCATCACAATACAACAACTACACGGTAGAAACCTCGTGCATCACAATATCAACAACTGCACGGCAGAAACCTCGTGCATCACAATATCAACAACCGCACGGCAGAAACCTCATGCCTCACAATATCAACAAATGACAATATATATACAGGAACAAAGCAAGAGAATCAAATCAAGAGATTCCGTTCACAAAAAGACGGTACACTAACGTACAAGGTATAACTGTAACAGGGAAATACTAAGCGCGATAAGAACAACTCAACAAGGGAGAGATAATACGAAACAACGCTTCCATAATACTCAGTTCTACAACAAGGAAGTTAACATGAATCAAATAATTACAATTAAGGAAGTATCCACTAAACATAGGATATCTAACTTCTTTCCAATTAAGGCCAATTAATTACACGAGAGATAGAAATAATGCTTTCCAGATAAAGACAAGTAGTTAGGAATGATAATGTGACTATAGAAGGGTAAATGCCTACAGTTAAACAAGTAAAAGTCAATTAGGCAACAAGAATAACCAAAAAGAGCAAATAATTCCAAGTAAGTCATGTAGAGGTGAAACTAATAACAGGGAGCTCAATCGTACCAAGAACAACTTCATATTCGGTGATTATAAGGATCTAAGAGCCTAAAAGGGGCAATTTTCCACAAATAAATCCGAGCACGCACTCGTCACCTCGCGTACAAGGAATACAATCAACAAAGAAGACTCAAATCCTAAGGGGAAGTCCCCCACACAAGGTTAGGCAAGATACTTACCTCGAACCGGCTAAAATCAACTAGCAATCATGCTCTTGCCACGAGTACTCGACTCCAAATTGCCCAAATCTATTCAATTAAATCACAAATTGTAAATAACATCTCAAGCAACTGATTCTACTATTTAATTCAAGGCTACGACGTGAAATTAGGTAAAATGACCAAAATGCCCTTCAGTCCAACGCCTCGGAATCAAATAATTTTTACATTTTCAGAACGCTCGTATTCTCACGAGTCTAACCATATAAAAATCTCCCAAATCGGAGGTCAAATGCTTACTCAAAATCCCAAAGTTTGGCCTAAGAAGTTCTAACCAAATTCCTCCAATTTTAGTCCCAAATTCGAATTTTAATGATGGATTTAACTACAAAATAATGAAATATAACTAGAGGGGATTAAGAAACGTTACCCAATAAATCTTCTCTTCAAAACCCACTCAAAATCGCCCTCTCCCGAGCTCTCAATTGATTTTGTAACTTATGAACTCAAACCCTCGACATTTCTATTTCTGCCCAGGGATTTCCGCTTCCGCGGACAAGGGACCGCTTCTGCGGTCCCGCATATGCGGAAAAGCAACCGTTTCTGCGGTTTTCACTTAATGGACCAGAGTCCGCTTCTGCGGACACATAAGCTCCTGCGGTTCCGCTTCTGCGGAATAGCGACCGTTTCTGCGGTTCCTGAGAGGGAGGGCTAATCTCGCTTCTGCGACGACCAAGGCCGCTTCTGCGGCTTCGCTTATGCGGTTCCCAAGCCACAGAAGCGGAAAGATACCAGAAGCAGCAGTGCTGCTATTTCTCAACTTCCAAAACTCTTCCGTTAACCACCCGAAATCATCCCGAGGCCCCCGGGACCTCAACCAAAAGTACCTATACCACCTAATACCTTATTCAAACTTGTACCAATCTTGAAAACACCTAAACAACACCGGAAACCCGAATTAATCAAAGATTCAAGCCTAAGAACTTCTAATTCCAACCAAACACGCTTTCGATCAAAAACCTACCCGAACCTCGTCCGAATGACCTGAAATTTTGCACACACATCCCAAACGACATGGCGGAACTAGTGTAACTTCCGGAATTCCAATCCGACCCTCGGATCAAAAACTCACTATCGGACCGAAAACTTCAAAAATTCAAACTTCGGCATTTCAAGCCTAAATGAGCTACGGACTTCCAAAATACATTCCGAACACGCTCCCAACCCCGAAATCACCTAACGGAGCTAACAGAACCATCGGATTTCCATTCCGAGGTCGTCTTCACACTGTTCCGACCATGGACCACTTTTCAACACTTAAGCTATCATTTAGGGGACTAAGTGTCCCAAAACTCAACACCGAACGTCCCGGCAAACCAAAATAGCAGAAATGAACTTAGGGGAAACAGTTAATGGGGGATCGAGGCGTGAATTCTAAAAACGACCGGTCGGGTCGTTACAGCAAGTGCCCTAACATAGTTCGCACCAACTAGTAAGTATAAGGAATGGAACGAACAACACCTATAATGTTTACACAGGGATAGGATCAATGAAAAGATCAGCTCAGAACGCAATGATTTTAAAAGGGGATCTCCCAGGATATCGTGCCGTAGTCCCAAACGTAAATGCGCAAAGGATCTTCCGGGATATCGTTCTGCAGTCCCAAATATAAATATCCAGTGGATCTCCCCGGTGTCATCCCGTAGTACAACTCATAATGCGCAGGGGAATCTCACGGGTGCAGTCCCATTGTCCCAAAAGTAAATGTGCAAAGGATCTCCCGGGATATCATCCCGTAGTTCCAAATATAAGTATCCAGTGGATCTCCCGGGCGTCGTCCCGTAGTCCAACTCATAATGCGTAGGGGAATCTCCCGGGTGCAGTCCCGTAGTCCCAAAAGTAAATGTGCAAAGGATCTCCCGGGATATCGTCCCGTAGTTCCAAATATAAATATCCAGTGGATCTTCTGGGTGTCGTCCCGTAGTCCAACTCATAATGCGCAGGGAATCCCCCGGGTGCAGTCCTGTAGTCCAAAAAGTAAATGTGCAGGGGGGATCTCCTGGAATACTGATCCGTAGTCCAAAAGTAAACATGTAGGGGGATCTCACGGGGTATCGTCCCATAGTCCCAAAGTAAATACACAGGGCAACCAACAGAAATAACAGTCACAGTACAACAGAAAGCTCGTACATCACCACGATACATATATCAACAACAAAAATGACAATAATACAAGGTAAGACAAGTAATCAACTTAAGGACTGTAAATCACAAGGAAACAGTAGAACCAGCTCACAAGGAATAACCACGGAAAAAGAATGTTGGCATAAAGGGAACAGTTCAAGACGGGAAAACTAATGTATAGTGACGATCCTACAATATACAAGTCAATAACAAGGAAACCAACGTGAGTCTAGTAGTCCCAAATAAGGGCAAGTAAACAAAGATATAGGTTATCTAACTCCTTATAAGGTTGGACAATTTCGAGGATATTCGACAATTCAATTAGGGAAAGATGATCTTTAGCTTCACTTAAGACTAAACAAAATTTCAGGAGGGATAATAATGATTGTCAAATAAGACAAACAACTATGAAAAGATAGCATGACAATAGGAGAGGCAAAATTCTTCAATTAAATCAAATAGGAGTCAGTTAAGCAATAAGAGTGAATCATGAAGCAATTATTTTCAATCAAGCATGTAGATGTGAAACTAGTAAATAGGAAACTCAGTCATGTCAAGAACACATTCATACAAGTGAATATAAGGACCTAATAACTCTAAAAGACCAATTTTTCATAGTTAATCCTAGCACGCACTCATCACCTGGCGTACGCGAACTACAATCAACATAGAAGACTCAAATCATAGGGGGAAGTCCCCCACACAAGGTTAGGCAAGATACTTACCTCAATCCGGCCAATTCAATACTCAATTTAGCTTTTCCTTTACCAATTCACCAACGCTCGGCTCAATCTTGCCAAAAACGACTTGAATACATCAAACAATGCAAGAGAAAACAATTCAAATGAACAAAATTATGATTCTTATACAATTTGCAAAAAGTCAACAAAAGTCAACTCCCCGGGCCCACGCCTCGGAACCCGATAAAATTTACAAAAACTGAACACCCATTCCGCTACGAGTTCACCCATACAAAAATTATCTAATTCCGATACCATTTGGTCATCCAAATCATCATTTTAAATTATTGAAAGATTTCACAATTTTTCCCAAATTTTTCTTTAGATTCTCATGAATTTGATGTTAAATCTATGATATAATCACAAAATATAGTTGGAAATTGATTAGAGACACTTACCCAATGATTTGGAGAAGTTTGGGTCTTTGGAAAATCGCCTATGGAGGTTTAGGGTTTGAGAAAATTAAAAAATAGGAAAATCCCGTCAAAAATCTCACTTAACAGGCCTCAGATGTCGCATTTGCAACCCAAATTGCGAACAAGGTAGGGCTGGCAGAAATCGCATTTGCGACAAAAAGTTCGCATTTGCGAACTGGGCATCGCAATTGCGATTAAGAAGTTCGCATTTGCGACACTCCAAAAACCAGCAATTTTTCCCGACACGAAAATGAGCATAACTTCCTCATACGATGTCCAAATTCGATGATTCTTTTTCCTATGGCTCCATAATTTCGATAAAGATCTAATGGTTCAATAAAAACTGAATTTGGATCTCATTTGCTCAATGTGGTATCATTTTTACTTGAAGAAACGACGATGAAGCATCCAAAAACAAGCGCAACATAGCCTAAACCTATCCGAAACTCACCCAAGCCCTCGGGGCTCCAAAACAAACATACACGCAAGTCTAAAAATATCATACGGACTTGCTCGTGCAATCAAATCATCAAAATAACATCAAAAACTATGAATTTAACCTCAAAACTCATAAATTTCTAACTTTTCAACCGGACGACCAAATCACGTCAAATCAATTCCGATTCTAACCAAATTTCACAGATAGGACTTAAATATCATAACAAACTTGTACCGGGATCCGGAACCAAAATACGGGCCCGATACCAACGAGTTCAAACATTAATTCATTTCTTTATTTCCTTTAAACACCAGCACAACAATTTTCTTCAAAAATTGTTTTCTAACGCTAGGGACCTCGGAATTCAATTTCGGGCATACGCTCAAGTCCCATATTTTACCACAGACCTCCCGGGATCTTCAAAATACAGATCCGGGTCCGTTTACCAAAAATATTGACCAAAGTCAACTAAAAACCAAATTTTAACTCTAGAAATTACTATATTTTTGAATTTTTCACATAAAAGCTTTCCAGTTCAACGACCGGACTGCGCACGCAAGTCGATACACATAATATGAAGCTTCTCATTACCTCAAACTACCGAACCGGACGCAATTGCTCAAAACGATTAGTCGGGTCGTTACATCCTCCTCCACTTAAACATACGTTGGTTCTCGAACGTGCCCGGAGTCGTTCTAAAGCCATCGAACCACTGCATGAGCTCCTCATACATACACCCGGGGGTGATCCCCCATTACCCTAGTACTAATCTCAGGTCTAAGAACCTCATCTCATCCAATACAAGCAGCCCAACTAACAACTCATCATGGAACCACACGGATTATCGTACCACACAGCTCGTACACCAAACCAGTAGTGACTCAATTATGCAGCACAAATAAAGGAAAGCAAAGTATAAGAATTATCTAACAAGTACAACATGTGTAACAACAAAAGTATAATTTTTTATCAAATCGTCCTACAGAGGGAAAACACAACACTAAATAAACACAAGGAAAGGGTATCCCACATAACATCCGCTGCGGCATGCAGACCGCTCCCAAATACTCATCAAGTCAAAATGCTCGGGTTCACTGAACATATGAATACTGATATCAAGTACAATCCCACATAATATCTGTTGCGGCGTGCAGCCCGCTCCTAAATACTCATCGAGCTAAAATGCTCAGGTTCACTGATCACATGAATACTGATATCAAGCACAGCAGAGTGCACAGGTAAAACTGTGGAAACAATGAATAAAAGTAATAAAATAGGAGAGAAGCAAGCACATATAAGGTGCTATGAACAAATCAATATCATGAGGGCTATCTCTCCCGCATCGCCATAAGGCCTGAATGAAATCACAACATGCGTAGGGAATAATCATACAACCTCACCTTCTAGCACATCACAAAAAAGTAGCACATAACATAGGCTAAGGGCACAAATAATATCCATTCTGCCTGCTAGCATAACCAAAATGGCAATCTCACAGGAGCACACAAACTCGACCTGATACAAAACACATATTCTCATTGAGCTTTCAAATAGTCCCAACCAAATCCTGATCCTTCCCAATTAGATAATTATGCTTCAAAAAGATCCACAACAACTTATCGATAATACATGCTATTAATTATTCCATTCCCAACATTTCTTCAAGATCCGCAAATAGGAAATAGTCCATTCATGAGGGCATCTAGCCCCAAACCTCAGGAATACCGAAATTTCCATACCCAACTTAACTACGCAAATCAAATGGCTGATATATCACTCACACCCTATTATTCTGCTGAAGCACCCATATAGGATTTCTGGCCGCGTAACAAAACATGAACCCCAAAAGCCTCAAAACCCAGTAGTCACCATGCTACTAGCCACGCACCCGCAAACCAAAACTTAAGGTCCCTTCCAAAAATGCACACCCTTCACATATAATAGTCAACAAGGTCAACACTCTATTAATTTTTGATACCTATTCAGGAGAAAGTCACAATGTACCACATATTCCTTACGGCCACAGTAGACAGCCAACTCAAGCTTTTGTCAAACCATCAAGACCCTTCCGAGATCTGCCCGCACGCAACTAAGCCATTAGGACTGCACCTTCCCAACTCAACCGAGTCATACAAACCGTCCAATGCAAGAGTGCTGCAACAAATGCCAGTAGATATTTCCTATTCAAAGGACCAATTACTCATCGCTATGCTGACCCAATACCACAGAGCTGACCCATTTTTTCGGATAGTTGATATGCAATAATCCCAGTCAAAGTCCCAAGATCGTCCCGTGCAAGATCTCAGACCTTAGTCATATACAAATTCTGGGAACCTTCCAATACCACACATACATATACTTCAGGCCAAAACTGACGCAAGTCTAACTATGCAATCCGAATGCCGCTGATGGACTCCTCCACTTGGCGCGAAGCCATAGAAAACAACGTCTGATGATCTGCAGAACTAACCTTCACAGCTCGTACAACACAAATCACAAGGTACTCCAATACCGCCAACTATCCTCAATCATCACTCACCACGCTTCCGCTGCGCCTCCATATAAACAACTGAATAGTCTCTCAATACCTCTGTATCTCCAGTCTAGATGACACGTTGAGAAAATGTCTGAGCATCCCAGACTCCCTCGTAGCCTGTCTGTAGCATCACGAACCACTTGCGCATAGCGGACACCGAGAACGTAATATTACACACAAGTGGATGTAAAGGAACATAAGTTATATGCTTCGAGCTGAATCAATATCGCACGATAAGGAATGAAAGAATGTGAGATTATTCTAATAGTTCTGTAGCCTCTCGAAGATATATACAGACGTCTCCGTACCGATCCGCAAGACTCTACTAAACCTGCTTGCGACTCGTAGCACCTATGAACCTAGAGCTTTGATACCAACTTGTCACGACCCAATTTCCCCTCTGTTGGGCTTCGAGATAGCACCTAGTCTTAAGGACTAGGTAAGCCTACTAAAATGTGGAATAACAACAATAACTAATAACATCTAAAATTCTTCTGAGATAAATCCTTTATACAATGAACAACTTCCCAAAACCCGGTAGTACAAGTCATAAGCTCTATAGAGTTTCGCTACGACTTCTAAACACAACCGTATGGAAGTAGGTATAAAAGTGTGAATATAAAATAGGAAGGTGACTCTGAAGCCTGCGAACGCAGCAGCAGGTTTACCTTGAGTCTCCTCGGTAAGAATCCGCTCAGCTACTAACGATCAATACCTGGATCTGCACAAAAAAATATGCAGAAGTGTAGTATGAGCACACCACAGCGGTGCCCAGTAAGTATCAAGACAAACTCGGTGGAGTAGTGACGAGGAACAGTCAAGACACCCACTGGTCTAATAAGCAGAACAAGTATAAGTAGAGAAACAACCGAACATGTATAAAGACTAAGCGCTATTGCTAACAATACAGTAAGGGCATGTCATAACTCAGCAACTACGACAGCTTTCACCTTGAGTCTTAACCAGCAAGCATCAATCAAATAATCAAACTCTATTCAAGTGATAAAAATGGCTTGAAATATCCTTCCTTCAAGTAAGTGTTCTTTTCAAAGAGTTTCTTTCAAAATAATGCTTTCAAATATAATCTTTTTAAAAAGATAATTCTTCGAATATAAGTCACCTTGTGACACCTCATCCCATAATCATACAATACGGGTCTCAATACATGAACCCTAACACTTGGCATCCTGTGCCCTCATCACACCTCATAATCATACTGACAACTCACATGCCCAAAGAGTCATTCTCACATGGAAGGAAAATAAACAAGGGGTGCGTACATACTCATAAATCTCAAAGAGCCTCCTACCCGATTAGGGCGATTAACCACGTGTATGCTTGTGCAAGTGTCCTAGCATAGTTCACACCAACTAGTAAGTATGAGGAATGGAACGGACAACACCTATAATGTTTACACAGGGATGGATCAATGAAAACATCAGCTCAGAACGCAATGATTTTAACAGGGAATCTCCCAGGATATCGTCCCATAGTCCCAAACGTAAATGCGTAAAGGATCTCCCGGGATATCGTCCCGTAGTCCCAAATATAAATATCCAGTAGATCTCCCGGGTGTCATCCCGTAGTCCAACTCATAATGCGCAGGGGAATCTCCCCGGTGCAGTCCCGTAGTCCCAAAAGTAAATGTAAGGATCTCTCGGGATATCGTCCCGTAGTCCCAAATATAAATATCCAGTGGATCTCCCGGGTGTCGTCCCGTAGTCCAACTCATAATGCGCAGGGAATCTCCCGGGTGCAGTCCCGTAGTCTCAAACGTAAATGTGCAGGGGGATCTCCCGGAATACCGATCCGTAGTCCCAAAGTAAACATGTAGGGGATCTCCCGGGTATCGTCCCGTAGTCCCAAAGTAAATACGCAGCGCAACCAATAGAAATAACAGTCACAGTACAACAGAAAGCTTGTACATCACCATGATACATATAACAACAACAAAAATGACAATAATACAAGGTAAGACAAGTAATCAACTTAAGGACTGTAATTCACAAGGAAACGGTAGAACCAACTCACAAGGAATAACCACGGAAAAAGAATGTTGGCATAAAGGGAACAGTTCAACATGGGAAAACTAAAGTATAGCGACAATCCCATAATATACAAGTCAATAACAAGGAGATCAACGTGAGTCTAGTAGTCCCAAATAAGGGCAAGTCAACAAATATATAGGTTATCTAACTCCTTTTAAGGTTGGACAATTTCGAGGATATTCGACAATTCAATTAGGGAAAGATGATCTTTAGCTTCACTTAAGACTAAACAAAATTTCAGGAAGGATAATAATGATTCTCAAATAAGACAAACAGCTATGAAAAGATAGCATGACAATAGGAGAGGCAAAATTCTTCAATTAAATCAAATAGGAGTCAGTTAAGCAATAAGAGTGAATCATGAAGCAATTATTTCCAATCAAGCATGTAGATATGCAACTAGTAAATAGAAAACTCAGTCATGTCAAGAACACATTCATACAAGTGAATATAAGGACCTAATAACTCTAAAAGACCAATTTTTCATAGATAAGTCCGTGCACGCACTCGTCACCTCGCGTACGCGAACTACAATCAACATAGAAGACTCAAATCCTAGGGGGAAGTCCCCCACACAAGGTTAGGCAAGATACTTACCTCAATCCGGCCAATTCAATACTCAATTTAGCTTTTCCTTTACCAATTCACCAACACTCGGCTCAATCTAGCCAAAAACAACTTGATTACATCAAACAATGCAAGAGAAAATAATTCCAATGAACAAAATTATGATTCTTATACAATTTGCAAAAAGTCAACAAAAGTCAACTCCTCCGTGCCTCGGAACCCGACAAAATTTACAAAAACCGAACACCCACTCCGCTACGAGTTCACCAATACAAAAATTATCTAATTCCAATACCATTTGGTCATCCAAATCATCATTTTACATTTTTGAAAGATTTCACAATTTTCCCCAAATTTTCCTTTAGATTCTCATGAATTTGATGTTAAATGTAAGATATAATCACAAAATATAGTTGGAAATTGATTATAGACACTTACCTAATGATTTGGAGAAGTTTGGGTCTTTGGAAAATCGCCTATGGAGGTTTAGGGTTTGAGAAAATTGAAAAATGGGTGAAAATCCCGTCAAAAATCTCATTTAACAGGCCTCAGATGTCGCATTTGCGACCCATTGCAAACCCTCGAAAATTGCGAACAAGGCAGCGCTGGCAGAAGTCGCATTTGCGACAAAAAGTTTGCTTTTGCGAACTGCGCATCGCAATTGCGATGAAGAAGTTCGCATTTGCGACACACCAGAAACGAGCAATTTTTTCCGACACGAAAATTAGCATAACTTTCTCATACGATGTCCAAATTCGATGATTCTTTTTTTATTGCTCCGTAATTTGAATCGGATCTAATGGTTCAATAAAAATTGAATTTGGATCTCATTTGCTCAATATGGTATCATTTTTGCTTGAAGAAACGACGATGAAGCATCCAAAAATAAGCGCAACATAGCCTAAACCTATCCGAAACTCACCCAAGCCCTCGGGGCTCCAAAACAAACATGCACGCAAGTCTAACTATATCATAGGACTTGTTCGTGTGATCAAATCATCAAAATAACATCAAAAACTATTAATTTAACCTCAAAACTCATGATTTTCTAACTTTTCAACTGGACGTCCAAATCACGTCAAATCAATTCCGATTCTAACCAAATTTCATAGATAGGACTTAAATATCATAAAAAACTTGTACCCGGATCCGCAACCAAAATACGGGCCTGATACCAACGATTTCAAACATTAATTCATTTTTTTGTTTCCTTTAAAAACCAGCACAACAATTTCTTCAAAATTATTTTCTAAGGCTAGGGACCTCGGAATTCAATTTCGGGCATACGCTCAAGTCCAATATTTTACCGCGGACTTCCCGGATCGTCGGAACACAGATCCAGGTCCGTTGGCCAAAAATGTTGACCAAAGTCAACTAAAAACCAAATTTTAACTCTAGAAATTACTATACTTTTTATATTTTCACATAAAAGCTTTCCGATTCCACGACCGGACTTCGCACGCAAGTCGATACACAAAATATGAAGTTTCTCGTTACCTCAAACTACCAAACCGGATGCAATTGCTCAAATCGACCAGTCGGGTCGTTACATAAGGGTTATCTAGCGACAAACAACAACTACAATGGGTAAATTTTATACATGGTCGTAAAATTTTAATTTTTTTTATATCAAAGCCACATATCTAGTTTTCTAACAGATAAATCACTAAATTTTCATCACCCAACCATGGGCGAATTCATATGGTAGTTTATGTTGCATATGAACCCATGGTCTCTAACGACCGGACCGGTCATTTTGAGTTCTAGCGCGTCGTTCACCAATTTGAGGCCATGAGCAGTTTCATTTCAGGTATTATGACCTGTACGCATGGTCGGAACTGAATTTTTGGAAGTTCGGAGTTGATTTGGAAAGAGAATTCTCATTTCGGAAGCTTTAAGTTGAAAGAATTGACTAAGATTGGATTTTTGTGTAGACGACCTCGGAATCGGGATTCAAACGTTTCAGCAGGTTTGTATGATGATTTTGGAGTTGGGCGTATGTCGGAATCAGGTTTTGGAAGATCCGGGAACGTTTCGGCACCTATTATGGAAGTTAGCATTTTTGGAAGAATTTCATAAGTTTGGGTTGAAGTGCATTTCAGTGTTATCAATGTCCGTTTGGGATTCTGAGTCTGGGAATAGCTCCGTATGGTGATTCTGGTGTTGGGAGCGCGATCGGAAGTGAATTCGTAGGTCCGTGGGTCATTTTGGAGTCATTTGGCTAAAGATAGAAATTTGAAAGTTTTTGAGGAGTCTGATCCGAAGTGGACTTTTTGATATCGGGGTCAGAATCCAATTCCGGAAGTTGGAGTATATCCGTAATGTCGAATGTGACTTTTGTGCAAAATATGAGATTAATCGGACGTGATTTGATAGGTTTTGACATCGAATGTAGAAGTTTGAAGTTCTAAAGTTCATTAAGCTTGAATTGGGATGCGATTCATGATTTCGATGTTTTTTGATGTGATTTGAGGCCTCGAACAGGTCCGTGTTATGTTATGGGACTGGTTTGTATGATTGGACGGGGCCTCGGGGGTGTTTCGGGGTGGTTTCGGATCATTTCGGGCTTTTTTGCAATAGTTGTTGTTGGTGTCTGGTGTTGTTCTTCGCGTTCGCGAGTATACTCTCGCGTTCGCGAAGAAGGATTTGGCTTCAGGGACTCTGTTCTTCGCGTTCGCGGAGAAGGAAATCTCTGTTGCACAGGTCTGACTTCGGAGGCTCATATCTCGCAATCTATATGGAATTTGGAGAAGATTCAAAAATGAAAGTTGTAGCCCTTTGTGTATAGTTTTCATAAAAGTAAACCATTTATTATTTGGGTTTGTGTACTAAACGTTATGGCCGGTACACTACAGACTATCCGGGAAGATAAAGAAGAAATTGTGTTGCACAGGGCTGACTTTGGCAGCTTATATCTCAAAAATTGGGAGATGACCAAACCAATAAATTTGTAGATCTTGGTGTCTAGTTTTCAAAACATTAAACCATTTGTCATTTGGAGTTTTATACAAAGAATCATGGCCATTATACTAGAGTCTGTCTGAGAAGAGTTTGGAAAATGGTTTTTGGGAATTTTCTTCTTCGCGAACGTGATGGGTGTCTCGCGAACGCAAAGAAGAGTCGTCTGGGCAGTGTATAAGTGTAAAGAAATGGTTTTGGCTCATTTCATCTCATTTCCTCCATGAGAGCCGACCTAGGAGCGATTTTGGAGCTCCATTTTCATCATCCATGTCAAGGTAAGTGATTCCCACCTATTGCAAGTTAATTACTTGGATTATATCTAGATTTTAACATGGAAAGTCATGTAAATTAGTAGAAATTTTGGGATTTTGAGGAAAACCTAGGAAATTTGTATTTTTGGATTTTGACCACGATTTTGGACATGAAATTGAGAGCCAATTATATATTTGAGTTCGTGAGGTTAGGGGTAAACTTTACCTTCTAAAAATTTCGAAATCCGGGCACGTGGGCCTGAGGGCGATTTTGTCAGCTTTTAAAGCGGAGTTGGGATTTTATATAGATTGAATTGTTATGAGTATTAGGGTGTATTTTCATTGGTTTGCCCGTTATTTGGCTAGTTTTGGAGTGTTGGAGCCTCGGCTTGAGTCGTCAAAAGGGGCTTGGAAGCCGGTTATTGGACTTCGGAGCAAGGTAAGTCTCCTTTCTAACCTTGTAAGAGGGAATTGTCCCCATAGGTGAAATAATTGATTATGTGCTCCTATTTGTGGGGGCTACGTACGTACGAGGTGACGAGAGTCCGCGCGTAGCTACTATTATGTTTAAGTCCGGGTAGTCTAGGACCCAAAAGCATGCTATACCTGAAATATTTGTAATCTTATTGACAACTGAAATCGCCTAAATCATATCAAATTAGTAAAAGAATTTCTGAAAAGGGTTAAACCTCATTTCTTAAATCGCTAAAAGAGAATTGACTTTTCCTTGGATAAATGTTTAATTGACTGTTTGAATGTGTGTACCTATGAGTACCTGCGTCACACGTATGATTCGCGAACGAGGTAATAGATGCATCTATGGTCCGCGCCATTCGACCCTATGGCAGTGCACAGTTTAAATATTTATTGGATCGGGTCGTACGACCTCGGCATGATTTGCGCATGCTTGTAATGCTTTCTTGAGTTTTACAAATTGATATTGCCTCCCTGGTTTGAGATAAATTGATAAATAATGGATTATGAATTTGGAGACTTCTAAATATAAAAAGAAATGTTTATTTGTTTCTTGACTTACTTGAGTTTACTGCCGTTTTTAATAAATCCATGATTATTCGCATTATTAATATACTATTATTGGACCACTAGTAAGTGTCGAAGTCGACCTCTCGTCTCTACTTCTTCGAGGTTAGACGGGATACTTGCTGGGTACACATTGTTTTTGTACTCATACTACACTTGTTGTGCATTTTTGTTGCACAGGCACATGTATGTCTAGTGGCCTAGTTGGACGCCACGGCATGGTTGATACAGAGACTTAGGTGAGCTGCACCTCTCGAGACGACCCGCAGCCAGCAGAGTCTCCTTCAGAGTATTGTACTGTATTTTATTTTCTGTCCAATTTGTATTCCGGACAGTTGTTGTATTACATTATTTCCTAGAAACTGCTCATGCACTTGTGACACCGAGTTCTGCGATGATTATCGGGTATTTTGTATTAACTTCTAAACATTCTTTTATTTATTTTGTAAAGATTATCTTTTACTAGCCAAATTGAAGGAAAATTATAGTTTTCACAATTATTTAAACGAAAATTTAATTAAGTATTTATGGTTGGCTTGCCTGACAGCGGTGTCCGGCACCATTTCGACCTTTAGTGAATTTTGGGTTGTGACAACATGGTATCAGAGCACTAGGTCCCTTTAGGTTTCACGAGTCATGAGCAAGTCTAGTAGAATCTTGCGGATCGGTACGGAGACGTCTGTACTTATCTTCAAGAGGCTACAGGGCTGTAAGAGCACTTCCCTTCTTGATTCCTCATCGTGTGGTTTGATTCCTTTAAGGCTTATGCCTTTACTTCTTTCCTACTCAAACTTACACGATGCGAAGCACTTATTATGAATCGAGAATTGAGGGATTTTGATGGTACTAGAAATGTGGAGCGAGATGTTCTCCCTGCGTAGTTGTTAGGCTGTTGTTGTCACCTTGCAGAAGGTAGTTCTGTCGTTTCAGCTTAGTATCAGTATTACCCAAGGTTTTGAGATTTGAAATTAATTGTTATGATGATTCGTGCGTTGTTATCGCACAGTATTGGTGTAATGGTAGGGTCCTTGTCTATGCGTTGAAGCAGTGAATGACTTGGAAGGATGTTTACTCAATGCAAAATTTAGAGATTCAGAATTTTATTTCCAGCGGAGGAGAGGCAATCGGGATATGAATGTTCAAGTTTGGTTTCATGGAGTAACAAGAGTTGGTATTTTAGAGCGTGGTGGAATTTTCATCTATTATGTGGTGTCATTGTCCTTGTTGAATACGTTAAGTTCGCGGGTGTTATGTTTTTCTTCAATTCGCCTTTGGGGCACAGTAGCATATGGGTTATGTGGTAGGATGACTATACTCCTTGAGAAAAGTTTAGAGTGATTTGGGACTCATGGTGGATAGTGACTAGGTCTACGAGCTTAATTTGAAATATTGGCTAGCATAACGGCGGGAGATTTGATATGACGAAAAGGAGCTGCTTGATATGAAGAAGGATACAACATAACTTTGAATTGGAAGATATTGCCGCACATTTAGTTGATGTCCACAAGGAGAGAATGGACTTGTGCAGCTGGTGAATAAGCACGGGCTGAGGTAGGTTATCTCCTATGAGTAGGTCAGCGGTCGCGTGGTTGGTGAAGCTCCTGCGAAGAATTTTACTGGCTATCCGGTAAGAGGTCTAATATGTGAATGTTGCTAGAGATTCAGAGTATTCATGAAATGCTAAAGGAAGGATTTCAAGGAATTTGGCAGTTTAATTGCGCAAAGTCATGTCAATAAGAGATAAAGAATCTTGGTGGGTTCCAAAGTTGTGTAATAGTGGCTTCAAGCTAAGTGGGAGAGTCCTACCACCTACGGTTAGATTGCCTGGTCGTGTATTTGTGAGATTTCTAATTATCGGCATATTGATGGGTTACTGCGACTAAGGAAAGAGAACATCAGTGGTAATTTGAGCAAAGGAATTGAAGAATGTATTCTACAATTGGCATCATCGATTCATGTTCAGGCGTTTGGAAGACTTAGGAATTATGCTTCCGTGCAGAAGTGAGTTGCAAGGAAGGTGATTCGGCCGGCTGCTTCTTTGAGAGGGTGGTCATGTGCTAGAGGAGCCTTGCAGTTGATCATATTTGGGACCAAGTCAGAGTGGGTGAATCTCAATAACAGTCCTAGTGGGTTCAAAGGTTAAGGTGTGGTGCCTAAGGGTTTCGAGTCCATAGTATGATTGAGTATCGAGCTTTTGCAGCAGATTATGATAAGGAGCTTGGAGTGTTCTGTGTTATCTTCGGTCTATGGTATAAATTGAGAGGAATGGGAGAAAATGACTTCGGATTCATAGAGGAATTATCAGAATGGGTGTACCAGTTGAGGATGCGAATATGCACATAAGGAGGGTATGAGATGGTTCGTGGGAATTGAGACAGCGTGGTCTCATGAAATAAGATCACTCAGGATGAGTGCGGATTTGGGTTCGTGATGTTTTAAATGGGGCTAATATTATTCCTAAGTCAAGCCTAGAGTAAATTGGAAGAAGTAAAATCAGTCGGCAATGGTTGAATTGATATAACGGTGGCAACGATTAGTTCCTTCAGTGTGTTAAGTTATACACATGATACAGTAATGCGTGCGAGGTTTGACGGTCATCGTAATTGATTTTATTTGGAGGCTTTCGAGTATTATGGCCTATTATGTGCAGATGGATCCCGGAAGAGTTATGATGGTTTAGACCACTACTTGAGGTCGATATTTTCTGCGGTTATGAGAATTTAGTCACGGGTTGTAATGGTTCTCTTGAAATGAGTTAAGTAAAAGGCTTCTATATGATGAAGTGTTTACCCTATTAGTGGTTTACGAGTTATGATGAAATTCTTATACTCTTGCGCATTGTCATGATTAAGTGTCGTGAGTAGCGTGGGATTTGGAAGTTGAGAATCAAGGTTGCGGTTCGGTGTTGACAAGGTGGTCACGGGCTCGGATGAGCAGGAAAAGAATGTTTAGAGTAAGCTGGTATTATCCTTAGCGTCACCTGAGATCAGTGTCATGAGTAAGAGGTTTTGTGTATTGACTTGCGGATCCTTAATTCGCTTTGCAGCATTTGTATGTGCAGACTTGTTACCTGGTGCAGAAGGCCACGGGAGCATATCCCACGGAAAGATTGTATAAGTGTGACGTGTAGTCACTTAATTGATTGAGGATTTAAACCAAGTATGGATATTGTGGTACTATCGCTAATTGAGAATTTATGCCTGAAGGGCGCTCGGTTCATTTGGTTGGGGAATGTGGAAGGTTGTTCCGGATTGGACGGTTATTCTTGTGTGTTATGGGAAAAGGGGGTTATTATGGACCCAGGAAAGATTGTTGGCCTAGTTTAGTACGATCAGAATCGGCTTGAGGTCTGTGAATGGATTTAAATATGAATATGGGCTCTATATCAAGCCGGATGTGTTCATTTCAGCATAGCTCTCCTTTTGGAGGACTATTCGGACCTTGGATGTTATTTCATCGTCGGCTATTTTATGTAATGCTATATTGTGCCGTGTGAGTTGCGAAACGACTTGATAAATTTCTTGTGTATGGAGGTTCCGTGTACGATGGCATTATGTGAGCAGGATGGCTCTTGAGATTCAGATCATATATCGCACTTCAGTTGTGCATAAGTTTTGTAGCTATGGCGCTATCTGTCTCCCTAGGGATGGTATTATGCACTCAGCGTGCTTGTGGCCGATATTCGATATTTTGTAGTAATGAGCGATTTTGCTCGGTGTGTATCTTCTTATGTTAATTTTATCTGTGGATCGGGTGGCACGCCACCACAGGTATGTTGTTTGGATCGGGTTGCACGCCGCGACCGTGGATGTTGAGTACAGTTCCCTATATCTTTTTTTGTGTGTTTTGTTTTCTAATTTTTGAGGAAAGTTCATATTAGTTGCGTGAGTTGAGTAGTCCCTTCCAGAGTTCGTTTTCCTTTTGTATCACATTCGAGCTTGTGGCCTATTGGCACATTAAGGCATCATATGGGACTTTTGATCATGATCGGGGTGGCTTATTTCCTGAGCAGTTCGTACTGGGTGAGACGAGATTATTGGATCTAGGATCAGTGCAGTCGGATTATATGAAGTATATTAAAGAGCAAAGATCATTATTTGGTTCAGAATGAGGTAATGGTTCTTGTCAGAAGTATAGACTCAATAATTTGCTGACTCGGCAGTTGATTATGAATTTCTACACATCTCTTCCGTCGTGGCAGTATTACGAGAGTTGGAATAGACTTATATATATCATGAGGTGCATTGTGAGCATCAGATTCAGGGAATGTCGGTTACTATGATCAGAGAATGTTATTATGGTCCTGTGAATGATGTGGTGCATGGTGAGAATTCGGCAAAGGCATGCAGTCATGTTCTGGTACCTCGTGTAGTGATTGATACGGTGGTCATATATTGGAAGCAGGCCTGGCAGAGAATTCCGGATGTTGGAATTGGGCTCTAAGCTTATTTGCTTGAATAAAAGGGAATATCTTCAGAATTGATCGAGATAATGTGCTCAATTGGGTTGTAGTAGCACGGGTAGGTGCACGAGGTGTTAAATAGTGATTTCGGACAACTCCAGCGCAGTTCTTAGCACGTTCGAGGACGAACGTATGCTTAAGTGGGAGAGAATGTAACGACCCGACCATTCGTTTTGAGATCTAGGGCGTTGTTCACCACTTTGAGGCCATGAGAAGTTTCACTTCAGGTATTATGACTTGTACACATGGTCGAAACTGAATTTCGGGAAGTTCAGAGTTGATTTGGACAGAGAATTCTCATTTTGGAAGCTTTACGTTGAAAGAATTGACTAAGATTGGATTTTTGTGTAAACGACCTCGGAATCGAGATTCGAAGGTTCCAGCAGGTTCGTATGATGATTTCGGACTTGGGCGTATGTCCGGATCGTGTTTTGGAAGACCCGGGAACGTGTTTTGGAAGACCCGAGAACGTTTCGGCACCTATTATGGAAGTTAGCATTTTTGGAAGAATTTATAAGTTTGGGTTGAAGTGTATTTCAGTGTCATCAATGTCCGTTTGGGATGCCGAGTTTGGGAATAGCTCCGTATGGTGATTCTGGTGTTGGGAGCACGATCAGAAGTGAATTCGGAGGTCTGTGGGTCATTTTGGAGTCATATAGCTAAAGATAGAAATTTGAAGGTTTTTGAGGAGTTTGACCAGAAGTGGACTTTTTGATATTGGGGTCGGAATCCAATTCCAGAAGTTGGAGTAGGTCCGTAATGTCGAATGTGACTTTTGTGCAAAATTTGAGATCAATCGGACGTGATTTGATAGGTTTCGACATAGAATGTAGAAGTTTGAAGTTCTAAAGTTCATTAAGCTTGAGTTGGGATCCGATTCATGATTTCGATGTTGTTTGATGTGATTTGAGGCCTCGAACAGGTCCGTGTTATGTTATGGGACTGGTTTGTGTGATTAGACGGGGCCCCGGGGGCCTCGAGGGTGTTTCGGGGTGGTTTCGGATCATTTCGGGCTGTTTTGCAATAGCTGTTGCTGGTGTTTGGTGTTGTTCTTCGCGTTCGCGAAGAAGGATTTGGCTTCAGGGACTCTGTTCTCCGCGTTCGCGGAGAAGGAAATCTCTGTTCCACAGGTCTGACTTCGGAGGCTCATATCTCGCAATCTATAAGGAATTTGGAGATGATCCAAAAATGAAAGTCGTAGCCCGTTGTGTTAAGTTTTCATAAAAGTAAACCATTAAGAATTTGGTTTTGCTTACTAAAAGTTATGGCTGGTACACTACAGGCTGTCCGGGAAGATGAAGAAGAAATTGTGTTGCACAGGGCTAACTTTGGCAGCTTATATCGCAAAATCTATAAGAAATTAGGAGATGACCAAAACACAAAAGTTGTAAATCTTGGTGTCTAATTTTCAAAATATTGTACCATTGCTCATTTGGAGTTTTGTACAAAGAGTTATGACCATTATACTAGAGGCTGTTTGAGAAGAGTTTGGAAAATGGTTTTTGAAAATTTTCTTCTTCGCGAACGCAATGGGTGTCTCGTGAACGTGAAGAAGAGTCGTATGGGAAGTATATAAGTGTAAAGAAATGAGTTTGGCTCATTTCATCAAATTTTCTCCGTGAGATCCGACCTAGGGGCGATTTTGGAGTTCCATTTTCATCATCCATGTCAAGGTAAATGATTCCCACCTATTGCAAGTTAGTTACTTGGATTATATCTAGATTTTAACATGGAAAGTCATGTAAATTAGTAGAAATTTTGGGATTTTGAAGAAAATCTAGGAAATTTGTATTCTTGGATTTTAACCACGATTTTGGACATGAAATTGAGAGCCAATTATATATTTGAGTTCGTGAGGTTGGGGGTAAACTTTATCTTCAAAAAAATTCGAAATCCGGGCACGTGGGCCCGAGGCGATTTTGTCAACTTTTCGAGCGGAGTTGGGATTTTATATAGATTGAATTGTTATGAGTATTTTGGTGTATTTTCATTAGTTTGCCCGTTATTTGGCTAGTTTTGGAGCGTTGGGGCCTCGGTTTGAGTCGTCAGAAGGGGCTTGGAAGCCGGTTATTGGACTTCGGAGCGAGCTATGTCTTCTTTCTAACCTTGTAAGAGGCAATTGTCCCCATAGGTAAAATAATTGATTATGTGCTCCTATTTGTGGGGGCTACGTACGCACGAGGTGACGAGACTATTATGTTTAAGTCCGGATAGTCTAGGACCCAAAAGCATGCTATACCGGAAATATTTGTAATCTTATTGACAACTGAAATTGCCTAAATCATATTGAATTAGTAAAAGAATTTCTAAAAAAAGGTTAAACCTCATTTTCTTAAATCGTTAAAAGAGAATTGACTTTTCCGTGGATAAATATTTCTTGATGAATTCTTAATTGACTGTTTGAATGTGTGTATCTATGAGTACCTGCGTCGCACGTATGATTCGCGAGCCGGGTAACTCTATTATTTATATTTGACCGCGTCGCACGTATAATTCGCAAGCGGGGTAATATATGCATCTATGGTTCGCGCCATTCGACCCTCTGGCAGTGCACAGTTTAAATATTTATTGGATCAGGCCGTACGACCTCGGCATGATTTGCGCATGCTTGCAATGCTTGCTTGAGTTTTACAAATTGATATCGCCTCCTTGGTTTGAGATAAATTGAAAAATAATGGATTATGAATTTGGAGACTTCTAAATATAAAAAGGAATATTTACTTGTTTCTTGACTTACTTGAGTTTACTGTTGTTTTTAATAAATCCATGATTATTCGCATTATTAATGTACTATTATTGGACCACTAGTAAGTGTCGAAGTCGACTTCTCGTCTCTACTTCTTCGAGGTTAGACGGGATACTTACTGGGTACACGTTGTTTTTGTACTCATACTACACTTGCTGTGCATTTTTGTTACACAGGAACATGTATGTCTAGTGGCCTAGTTGGGTGCAACGACATGGTTGATACAGAGACTTAGGTGAGCTGCACCTCTCGAGACGACCCGCAGCCAGCAGAGTCTCCTTCAGAGTATTGTACTGTTTTTTCTTTTCTGTCCAATTTGTATTCCGGACAGTTGTTGTATTACATTATTTCCTAGAAACTGCTCATGCACTGGTGATACTTTCTGCGATGATTATGGGGTATTCTGTGTTAACTTCTAAACATTCTTTTATTTATTTTGTAAAGATTATCTTTTACTAGCCAAATTGAAGGAAAATCATAGTTTTCACAATTATTTAAACGAGAATTTAATTAAGTATTTATGGTTGGCTTGCCTGACAGCGGTGTCCAGCGCCATCACGACCTTTAGTGGATTTTGCATTATGACAACATGGTATCAGAGCACTAGGTTCCCTTTAGGTCTCACGAGTCATGAGCAAGTCTAGTAGAGTCTTGCGGATCGGTACGGAGACGTCTGTACTTATCTTCGAGAGGCTACAGAGTTGTAGGAGCACTTCCCTTCTTGATTCCTCATCGTACAGTTTGATTCCTTCGAGGCTTATGCCTTTACTTCTTTCCTACTCAAACTTACACGACGCGAAGCGCTTATTATAAATCGAGAATTGAGGAATTTTGATGGTACTACAAATGTGGAGCTGGATGTTCTCCCTAAGCAGTTGTTGGGCTTTTGTTGTCACCTTGGAGAAGGTAGTTCTGTCGTTTCAGCTTAGTATCAGTATTACCCAAGGTTTAGAGATTTGGCACTAATTGTTATGACGATTCGTGCGTTGCTATCGCACAGTATTGGTTGGCACCCATATTTCATAAAAGTGAATGGTGTAGTTGGTTGAACACTAAGTTATTTACTCTAAGGAATATGGATCAATTCCCACTTAATACTTTTTTTTTCCTTTATTTAATGGTGAACCCATATTGTAAAAATCTTAGATCCGCCTCTGCACCCAACACAAAAAGTCACAATTGCCGAAAAATTCAACTTTCCGTTGCAATACTTTTTACTCTATATTTTCTAATTTTATTTTAACTTATAAATAGTGACCCAATTAAAAGAGGACAGATCCGACCCAAAATTCATATGCATAAGTTAATCAATCAAACAACTAAATGCATCAGTAAATTGGGAAGAATTTATCGCAAGATATTCCTTTCGATACACTGATAATTAGTATTTTCTTTGTCCTCGTTTATATGATGCTCGAATAACGATTATTCCAGCAGGGTCCAGACCTGAACTCGATACTACTCTAATCGAGGTTAGGCTTGGCACTTGCTGGGTACCACTATGGTGTACTCATGCTACGTTTCTGCATATCTTTTTGTGCAGATCCAGGTACTTCCTACCAGCCCAGGTATCAGTGAGCTAGATCGTACGTGGAGACTTCAAGGTATATTTGCCAGCGTCTGTAGACCTCGGAGACTCCCTCTATCTTTGTTATGTTGTTTCCCTATTCACATTAGACTCTGATGTATAGAGATATTCGGTATTACTTTTTTAGAGCTTGTGACATGTAATTCACCAGGTTTTAGGAATTTCTATATGTAAATGAGTTGTTGAGTTTTAAGAGTATTTATTTTTATTTTAATTATTTTACATATTGATAGGCTTACATAGTCTTAGAGACTAGGTGCCATCACGATATCCTACGGAGGGAAAATTTGGATTGTGACAGTAAAACTCAATAAGTTACAATGTTCCTTTCTTTATTTATATTAAGTAGCAATTTCATTGTAGCAAATGCAGGAGCCAAGATTTTATATATGGAGATATCAAAAGGCACTAAAATATCTAACTTTTTCTATGATGTAAAACATTTTTTGAACCCCTTCATCATAACACTGGAATATTCTTTTACATTCACTATTAGGAACATCTATTGTTATATGGTTCTAAAATCTACTCTATGTTACAATCCAATTCTATTATAGGTCGTTCTGGCGTCCAGCACCGTTGCTAGGCAAGCCAACAATGAACAATCTTGTGATTTCCCTTTTTAAATAGGTTTTCCAAGTAATTAACTTTCCTTAATCTTAAAGATTTAATAAATAACAGATTTAAAATAATTAAAACGAAAGCAGCTGAGTGGAATCATAGCCACATAAATAAAACCAAAACCACAAGTCTACTAGTGTGTGTGCCAAGACCTGGTGTAACAAATGTATGGGCTACTAGCAGAATATACAAAAGATTACTACTCTACTGTCTGAAATGAGATAGACAGAACAATAAACAAAAGAAAGACTCTGGCTGCTGCAAAACGGCTCGGAATGGCAGCTCACCGTGTAATCTCGTAACATGGATCAAGTATGCTTGCAGACTGATATCCAGATGCACATGCCTCAGATCCTGCATATTAAGTGCAGAAGTGTAGCGTGACTACATAAACAACATGTACCTAGTAAGTATCCAATCTAATCTCGAAGAAGTAGTGACGAGGGGTCGACTTTGACACTTACTATGGGCCAACAATATAATAATGTGAAATTTTAATCAAACACGATGTAAATAAATGATAATAGAACTCGGAACACGGAATAAATAAACAATCCTTTCACCATTAGTAAGTACTAAATCACTTCCCTCAGTTTAACCATTTAACCTTTCAAGCCATTGGAACAATATCAAATATAATAGGACTTCCAGTATTATTATGCACGAATTATACCGAGGACGTATGGCCCGATCCATATATACATATACATATATTGTGTGCACTGCCAAGGGTCGAACGACACGAACCATAGATGCATCTATAAAAAACTTGCCGAGGTGAACGACCCGCTCCTATGAGAGTAGCGGAAATTTACTCCGCTCCCAAAATATACTTGCGACGCGGTTGAACATAGATTTCTCACATTATCACAATATCGCTCAATTCTTTTCAAAACAAGAAAATTCAACTAGTAACTTTTAAAATCTTGAAATCCTCAACCTCCGATCAATTCAAGGCAATTAATAAGCATAGCCAAATAACGATGTCAACAAAGCATGGTGTAATCCTAAGACTATCCGGACATAAGCATGAATAGTAGATACGTATAGACTCTCGTCACCTCTTGCGTACGTAGCCCCGCAAATAGAAGCACTTATTAATTAAGTTCACCTATGGGGTTAATTCCCTCTACAAGATTAGAAAAGAGACTTACCTTGTCCCAAAGCCTACTTTCCGATCCAAGATTGTGCTCAAACCCTCAATTTGGTGCCAAACGACTCGAAACTAGTCAAATATTATATAAGATATAGTCAATTTATGCTCAAAAGTTTATTTCCTAGCTATTAAAGTGATTACCCAACCCCTATTTAAGAATTTTCAAAATTCACCCCCGGGCCCACGTGCCCGGATACCGAAAATTTTTGAAGAAAATTGTTACCCATAACTTCGTGAAGTCAAATATATGATTTTTACCAAATTACATAACATTTTCGTGGTCAAATCCCATTTTTATCCAAAACCTAGGTTTTTCATCTAAATCCTTGATTTCACCAATTTTTGCATGTTAAACCCATAATCTATGTATTTAACTCATGTTGTATAGAAATTACTTACCTCAAAGTGCTAGGTGAAAACCCTCTTCCAAAAGCTCTAATAATCGCCCAAGAGATGAAAGAAAATGAGCTAGATGGCCTAAGTCCCGCATTTAATAAGCTGTATACAGGTCGCAGATGTCACATTTGCGACACCTGGTTCGCAAATGCGACAAATTCATCGCAAATGTGAACTTGGGCTCCCACTGCCAAGGTCGCAAATGCGACCAAGGAGTCGCAAATGCGAACACTGCCCAGCTCAGGCTTCTTCGCAATTGTGAAGCCTTACTCGCAAATGCGAGGTTCGCAAATGCGAACAAATTCTCGCATTTGCGATACCTGCAACACCAGCAAAGAAAACACCAGAAAATTGAAGTTTTTCTCAACCTTCCGAACATTCGAATCTCACCCAAGCCCTCGGGGTTCCACACCAAAGACCCACACAATTCTACAAACATCACTCGAAATCGCTCGCACGATCAAAGCATTGAAATAACTTCAAAAACCACAAATCGGACGCAAAACATAAGGATTAACTCATGAACTCAAAAACTTCTAAAAATACTTCCGCGCGTCTGATTCCTATCAAATCAACTCGGAATGACGCCAAATTTTGCGTGCAAGTTTTAAATGACATTACTGACCTGCTGCAACTTTCGGAACTTAAAATCGAACCCGATATCAAAAAGTCCACACTCGGTCAAACTTTCCAAAAACTTCAAATTTCTAACTTTCGCCAAATGACCCCGAATCGACTTACGGACCTCCAAATCTACTTTCGGACGCGTCCCTAAGTCCAGAATCACTATACAGAGCTATTCCTAGGCTCAGAATCCCAAACGGATGTCTATAATGTAAAAATCCACTTCAACCCAAACTTATAAATTCACCCAAAATGCCAACTTTCACTATTAGGCGCCGAGACGCTCTCGGATCATCCAGAACCCGATCCGAGCAAACGCCCACGTATGAAATCATCATACGAACCTATTGGAACCGTCAAATCCCGATTCTTAGGTCGTTTACTCAAAATTTTTACCGAAATCAAACTTAGTCTTTTAAGTCAGCCTTAAGGAACTAAGTGTTCCGATTTCAACCTGAACCCTTCCAAATCCCGAAATAACCACCACCGCAAGTCATAAAATAATAAAATCACGTACGGGAAGTCTTATTTAGGGGAACGGGGTCTAGAAAGCAAAATGATCGCTCGGGTCGTTACACTCTATCTAATGATACTTTTTTCTTTTATAAATTCTAAAGAATTACGTCCAAGGCACGTACATAGAGACTAATATCTATATCTATATTATAATAAAATCATGAATACAATGTCAGTTTACCAATATAACATTATAATATTAACCATAATAACTCATAATAAAAGGACATAACCGAAATTCTAGATATTAGCCTTATAATCATATTAGTTTTAGGATATAATACTACATGTTAGGAATCCTACATGATTACCTTTAGGAATTTTATTGGTATAATTACTTTCAGGCTGTCTAAATCATATGAAATTGAACAAGTAAATATCTTTAATCATATAATCCTATTATTTTTAGAATATACTTCTTACAAAATTCCTATTACTAGTTTAATTTGAAAAAGTATTATAATGTCCATTTACTAATTTAATTTGAGTATGTATTATATTGTCCAAATCCATTTAGAAAAACATGAGCCTATATTATTATAAAATCATAAATACAATATAAATATATCAAAATAGCCCTAAAATATATTAAACGGAAGAACTCATAGTGAAAGGACATAACTACAATAACCTATTTTTTGGACTACAAAACCTTCTGTGCTAATTTTTAATATTTAAGATTTTAAAATTAATAAAAAAAATTCTATTAACTTCTCATTAAAAATATGTAGGAAGGTTTAATAAAATCAATTTCATAATCCTCCATATTGGCAATACATTACCATTGCATAATGTCCAGTATGAAGAAAAAACAAAACTAATTTTAAATGGACTGCATAAAGAGTTAAAATTGAGAAATAAAATACTCCCACGATAATATATTTTTATCTTATATTTAAACTATTTTCCTACTCAAATAATATTTTTTTTATCAATTTTTCGTGTAATGTTGAAAAATACCTAATTGTTAAACAACAACTAAGAACATATTTAAGAATATAAATATTTGAGAAAGAGAAAAAATGGTTGGTAAGAGTCAATACTATTAATGATTCTACAAACATAAAGATCTTAAAGTGAAATGTCTTATCAATCTTTTACTCTTTGAAAATAAAATTTATGGTGGATAAATTTATAATTAAGAATAAATATTCAAAATAAGAGATGAACTAATATTAAGATCTGAATCAACATAGAATAAATTATTCTTTTTATGTTAAAGCCAAATAATTAAATCTTTTAATTAATTTTTTAGCAAGATATCCAATTCAATTATTTTTTAAATTCATCATATGAGTAATTCTTATTCAAGTTAAAAAAGAAATCTTAGGGTAAATAAATTAATTCTATAAAAAGAGCGTTAAAACACAAAGTAAAAAGGTTAGTATATTGTTAAGAATCAAAATGTTATACAAGTGTCTGAGAAAGCACAATCAAAGCTAAATCATAAACAAGAACAAGCTTTCAAGATTATATTATAAAGAGTCGACTCTGGTATAACGGGATTATTCTTTGTAGATGCCTCCGGCGGAATCGAAATAATATTTCTATGTCACGGCCCAATTTTATTATAGGTCGTGATGGCGCCCAACATCGCTGCTAGGCAAGCCAATACTGATCAACCTAGTGGTTTCCCGATTTAAATAAGTTTACTAAGTGAAAAACATTCCTCATTGTGGAAAAGATTTAGAATTTACAAATGTAAAAAGAATTAAGTGAAAGCAAATGAGTGCAAACCGGAATCATAAAAATAAATTCAAATTCATAAGTCTACTAATGTGTGCCAAGACCTGGTATCACAAGTATATGAACATTCTAGTAGAATATACAAAAGAATACTAGTCTACTGTCTAAAAGGAAATAGACAGAAAATATAACAAAAGAAAGACTCTAGCTGCTGCAGAACGGCTCGGAAGGCAGCTCACCGTGAAGTCTCGCCTGTCGGTCAAGCTGTAACGACCCGGCCGGTTGTTTTAAGAATTTACGCCCCGTTTCCCTATAAACTACATTCCCCGGTTTGTTTCTACTCTTGTGAGTTGTCGGGAGGATTCGTTTTGTGATTCGGAGTGTTTTGGGACACTTAGTCCCTAAACGAGAGTTTTAGCCTTAGAATTTGGACCGTAGTCGGAGCAGTGTGAAGACGACCTCGGAATGGAGTTCCGTTAGTTCCGTTAGCTCCGTTGGGTGATTTCGGGCTTAGGGGCGTGTTCTTTGTATTTTGGAGGTCCGTAGCTTAATTAGGCTTGAAATACCGAAAGTCGAATTTTTTGAAGTTTCCGGTTCGATAGTGAGACTTTGATATCGGGGTCGGAATGGAATTTCAGAATTTAGAATAGGTCCGTTGTGTCATTTGGGACGTGTTTGCAAAATTTCAGGTAATTCGGATGAGGTTTGATAGACTTTTTGATCAAACGCGGAAATTTGAAGTTTTGGAATTCTTAGTCTTGAATCCGAGGGTGTTTTGTTGATTCGACGTTGTTTTGAGTGTTCCGAAGGTTGGTACAAGTTTGAATAGTGATATAGGACTTGTTCGTATTTTTGGTTGAGGTCCGGGGGGCCTCGGGATGATTTCGCAAGGTTGTTGAAAGAATTGGAAGTGGTTGGAATCAGCTGAAGTTGCTGATCTTCTGTCATAACCGCACCTGCGGCTGGGGACAGCAGGTGCGGAGCCGCAGAAGCGGCGCTATCATCGGAGAAGCGGAAAAGGGGAGAGCCGGCAGGGACCGCAGAAGCGGGCGCTTCATCACAGAAGCGGCACCGCATTTGCGTAAAAGTGGTCACAGGTGCGGAAGCTGGGTTTTTAATTAAAAGTCGCAGGTGCGACTTGGTCTACTCAGAAGCGGGACCGCAGGTGCGGTGCAAGGGCCGCAGATGCGTTTCACTAGTCAGAAAAGGGGCAAAATCGAGGGTTAAGATTCAAAACTTTGAAGAATTGATTTGGGAGCTCGGATTGGCGATTTTGAGAGAGATTTTTCACCTGGGTGTTTTGGATAAGTAATCCTTACTCGGTTTTGATTAATTTCCAGGAATCTATGCTTAAACTCATCCTTTAAGTTGGAGATTGGGGTGAAAATTTGGAGAAAATTTGGAAAAGGTTCTTAGTCCTAATTTTGGGATTTTGATCAAGATTTTGATGTTGGATTGGAACACTTTTAGTATGTATGAACTCGTGAGAGTGTGAGGCTTCTGAATTTGTAAATTTTACCCGATTCCGAGACGTGTGTCCGGGGGGCATTTTGGTTATTTTTCCTAATTTCGCGTATTAGCTTAGAATTTATTAGTTGAATTAGCTACTTGAAGTGTTATTTACATTATGCAATTACTTTGAATAGATTTGGGCCATTTGGAGTCGGATACTCGTAGCAAGAACGTGGTATTGACTTGATTGAGCTGGTTCGAGGTAAGTGGCTTGTCTAACCTCGTGTGGAGGAACTCCCCTTAGGATTTGGTACTGTGATATTTGAAATTCCTTGTACGTGAGGTGACGAGCGCATACTTGTGTTGATTGTTGAAAATCCTATTTTTCATTTAAGTACCTATATTTCGTATTTTACTTCACTGTTTACACTACTTGAACTTTAAACATATTGTTAGCTTAGGAAAGCATGCCTACATGACTAAATTTCCTGCTTGCTCAAATTGCCTTATTTGAACTCTGTGCAGCATGCTAGGTTAGAATTACCTGTCTATTCTAATATTAAATTGAATTGAGTTGATTATTTTTGTGTTGTTGTTGCGTGTTTACATTGGGACTACGGGCGGTTCCCGGTAGATCCCCCTTGTCTGTTTAGACTACGGATGTGGTATTCCAGTAGATCCCCCTGCACAGTGATATGGACTACGGGACAGCACCCGGGAGATCTTCTGATTATTTACTTTTGGGACTAGGGATGTGGTATTCCGGTAGATCCCCCTACACAGTGATATGGACTACTGGACAGCACCTGGGAGATCCACTGATTATTTACTTTTGGGGCTACAAGACTGGATCCTGGTACACCCCCGGTTGTTATCTCTATGTTGAGTTGTATACCTTCTGTGATTATTTGCCTTGGTTGTGGTTGTTGTTTCTTAAATTATTTGTATTTCTTTACTAGTGCTCATCTTCCTTATATATTATTGTATATGACTGGTAGGGCCCTAACCTTCCTCGTCATTATTCGACCGAGGTTAGGCTTGGCACTTACTGGGTACCGCTGTGGTGTACTCATGCCCTTTCCTGCACATGTTTTTGCGTGTGCAGATCCAGGTACTTCCACTCAGTCTTATCACCCTTGAGGTGAGGCGCTTTCTATAGAGACTTTGAGGTATATCTACCGCGTCTGCAGACCGAGGAGTCCCATTCCATTCCCTGTAGTAGTATAGCCCTTCTGTATCTTCGTTGTTGTTAGAAATTTCTGGAGTTAGAGCATTTTATGTACTCTTAGTTTGTGGTTCATGGGGATTCCGGATTTTTGTAGTGCTAGGTTGAAATTCTTGGATTGTTATATGTCGGGCGACATCTTAAACACTGTTATACTTTGTTATCTCGGTTTTTATTAGTTTCTTTTTGCAATTATTTCTTTTCCGCATTTGTTAGGCTTAGTTAGTCATAGAGACTAGGTGCCGTCACGACTGTTCACGGAGGGCGAACATGGGTCGTGACAAGTTGGTATCAGAGCTCTAGGTTCATAGGAGTCATGAATCACAAGCGGTTTATTAGAGTCTCGCGGATCGGTACGGAGACGTCTATGCTTATCCACGAGAAGTTGTGTAACTGTTAAGAAAATTTTCACTTCATTTGAATTCCTTGTCGTGCGAGGTTTTTGGTATCAAAATTCTAAACTTCTGTCTTCTATTCTCTCATAGATGGTGAGGACACGTGGTACTGGAGGTGACCAGACACCTGCACCCCCTGCGAGAGCCGTCAGAGGTCGGGGCCGGGGTAGAGACCGAGGACGCGTACGCCGTGCAGCCAGAGCACCGTGCGAGCTGCTGCCCAGGAGCCACCAGCAGTTCCAGCTGGAGCCCAGGCACCTGACACGCCCGCTGCTACTACTACTCCAGCTCTCCAGGAGACTCCGGCGCAGTTTATGAGTATGTACACCACTCTAGCTCAGGCAGGGTTGCTTCCCCTTGCTGCAGCCACATCCCAGGCCGGGGGAGGAGCACAGACTCCCGCCGCCCACACTCCTGAGTAGCGAGTGTATGTTGAGAAGATCCCAGAGATTATAACGGCACAGCCTGTAGCCCCAGCTCAGCCCGAAGAGAGAGCTTTAGAGGAGGAGTAGAAGAGGCTTGAGAGGTTCAAAAAGTATCAGCCTCCTACTTTCAGTGGACTAGCATCAGATGATGCTCTGGGATTTCTAGAGGAGTGCTACCGTATCCTCCGTACCATGGGTATATCAGGATCGAGCAGGGTTTCCTTCACTACTTTTCAGCTTTGAGGAGCCGCCTATCAGTGGTGACGTGCTTATGAGTTATACAGTCCGAATGAGGCAGCTTCCTTGACTTGGGCTCAGTTTTCAGATATGTTCATGAGAGAGTATGTTCCCCAGAGCCTCAGGGATGCTTGGTGCGCAGAGTTTGAGCATTTGCGCCAGGGTACTATGAGTGTCTCGGAGTATGCTGTCCGTTTCACCGACTTGGCTAGACATGCACCAGCTTTGGTTTCTACTGTTCGCGAGAAGGTTCGCCGGTTTATTGAGGGGCTCATTCCCAGCATCAGGTCTAGTATAGCTCGGGAGTTGGAGATGGATATTTCTTATCAGCAGGTGGTGAGAATTGCTAGGAGAGTAGAGGGTATGCATGCTCGGGACATAGAGGAGAGGGAGGGCCAAGAGGTCTCGAGAGTCGGGGTCATTATTCTGGTGCTCGTGCCCCAGCTTCAGCTCGTCATGGTAGGGGTTATATGAGTTGCCCCGTTCATTCAGCTCTTCCAGCAGTCAGTGGTATTCCAGCTCCTCCTAGACCTCAGAAGCCTTATTATGCACCTCCAGTATCAAGTGCGCCTCCTGCATGGGGTGCTTCCAGTGGTCAGTCCAGCAGACCTGGCCCGAGCCAGTCACAGTCACCACGTCTTCCCAGAGCTTTTTTTGAGTGTGGTGACACACGCCATATGGTGAGGGATTGCCCTAGACTTGGGAGGGGTGCACCTTCACATACTTCTCAGCCACAGCGCGCTCCGCAGAGTTCTCAGGTTATGATCACAACACCAGTTGCTACCCCACCTGCTCAGCCAACTAGAGGTGGAGGTTGGGGAGGTAGAGGTCACCCTCGAGAGGGAGGCCAGGCCAGATACTATGCCCTTCCTGCCCGTACTGAGGCTGTTGCCTCCGATTCTGTCATCACAGGTACTATCCTGGTCTGTCATAGAGATGCATCGGTTCTATTTGATCTAGGATCCACTTGTTCTTGTGTGTCCTCTTATTTTTCCCCGTATTTGGGCGTATCTCGAGATTCTTTGAGTTCTTCTATTTATGTTTCTACTCCTGTTGGGGATTCTCTTGTTGTGGACTGCGTTTATCGGTCGTGTTTGATTGCTCTTAGTGGTTTCGATACCAGAGCCGATTTGTTATTGCTCAGATGGTAGACTTTGATGTTATCTTGGGCATGGACAGTTTGTCGCCCCATTATGCTATTCTTCATTGTCACGCGAAAACCGTAACGCTGGCTATGCTAGGTGTACCGCGAGTAGAGTGGAGGGGTACGTTAGATCATACTTCCAGTAGAGTTAATTCGTTCCTCAAGGCTCAGCGTATGGTTGAGAAGGGGTGTGACGCGTATCTAGATTATATGAGAGATGTCAGTATTGATACCCCTATAGTTGATTCAGTCGCAGTAGAACGGGATTTCTCCAATGTGTTTCCAACTGATCTTCCAGGCATGCCGACCGATAGAGATATTGATTTTGGCATTGATCTGTTGCCGGGCACTCAACCCATTTCTATTCCTCCATATAGTATGGCTCCTCCTGAGTTGAAAGAGTTCAAGGAGCAATTACAGGTATTGCTTGATAAGGGTTTCATTCGGCCCTGTGTATCAACTCGGGATGCTCCTGTCTTGTTTGTGAATAAGAAGGATGGTTCTATGCGTATGTGTACCTTTACCTCGTATTGATGACCTGTTTGATCAGTTACAGGGTGCTCGTGTGTTTTCTAAGATTGACTTGCGTTCAGGCTATTATCAGTTGAAGATTCGGGAGCCAGACATCCCAAAGACTGCCTTTAGGACTCGGTATAGTCATTACGAGTTCCTTATTATGTCATTTGGTCTGACCAATGCCCCAGCAGCCTTCATGCACTTGATGCACAGTGTATTCTGGCCATATCTTAACTCATTCATCATTGTCTTTATTGATGACATTCTGGTATATTCCCTGAGTCGGGAAGATCATGAGCAGCACCTGAGGACAGTGGTTCAGACTTTGAAGGAAAAGAAGTTATATGCTAAGTTCTCGAAATGTGAGTTTTGGTTGGATTCCATGGCATTCTTGGGTCACGTGGTATCTAGTGAGGGGATAAAGGTGGATCCGAAGAAAGTGGAAGCAGTGCAGAGTTGGCCCAGACCATCCTCAGCTACAGAGATCCGCAGTTTTCTCGGCTTGGCGGGTCAGGGATTTTTATCTATTGCAGCACCTATGACCAGGCTGGCCCAAAAGGGTGCTCCGTTCCAGTGGACGGAAGAGTGTGAGGAGAGCTTTCATAAGCTCAAGACAGCTTTGACTACAGCCCCAGTTTTGATATTGGCTACCAGTTCAGGGTCTTATGGTGTCTATTGTGATGCCTCGAGGGTTGGCCTTGGAGAGGTATTAATGTAGGATGGTAGGGTGATTGCCTACGCGTCCAGACAGTTGAAGGTACATGAGAAGAATTATCATGTCCATGATCTCGAGCTAGCTGCTATTGTTCATGCCTTGAAGATCTGGCGTCAATATTTGTACGGTGTGCCTTGTGAGATTTATACTGATCACCGAAGTTTGCAGCATCTGTTCAAGCAGAAGGACCTTAATTTGCGTTAGAGGAGGTGGTTAGAGCTGCTGAAGGACTATGATATCACTATTTTGTATCACCCGGGCAAGGCCAATTTGGTGTCCGATGCTGTGAGTCGCCGGGTGGAGAGTTTGGGGAGTTTGGCTTATTTACCAGCAGCAGAGAGGCCCATGGCGATGGATGTTTAGTCCTTAGCCAGTCAGTTTGTGAGGTTGGATCTTTCGGAGCCTAGTCGGGTCCTTGCTTGTGTGGTTTCTCGGTCTTCCTTGTTCGATCATATTCGAGAGCGACAGTTTGATGACCTTCATTTGCGTGCCCTCAGGGACCGGGTTCTGTAGGGTGATGCCAGAGATTTGGCCATTGGTGATGACGGGCTATTGAGGATGCAGGGTCGGGTTTATGTACCCAATGTTGATGGGCTTTGGGACTAGATTCTAGAGGAGGCCCATAGTTCGCGGTATTCCATCCGTCCGGGGGCCGTAAAGATGTATCAGGATTTGAGACAGCACTATTGGTGGAGGCGGATGAAGAAAGATATAGTTGGGTTTGTAGCTCGGTGCCTCAATTGTCAGCAGGTAAAGTATGAGCACCAGAGACCGGGTGGATTACTTCAGCAAATAGAGATTCCGGAGTGGAAGTGGGAGCGGATCACCATGGACTTCGTAGTTGGGCTCCCACGAACTTTGAAGAAGTTCGATGCCATTTGGGTGATTGTGGTCGGCTGACCAAGTCCGTGTACTTCATTCCTGTGTGTACCACATATTCTTCGGAGCGGTTGGCGGAGATTTATATCCGGGAGATTGTCCGTCTGCATGGTATTCCAGTTTCTATTATTTCAGATAGAGGTACTCAGTTCACATCACAGTTCTGGAGGGCTGTACAGCAGGAGTTGGGCACTCGGGTGAAGTTGACCATAGCATATCACCCCTAGACGGGTGGACAGTCTGAGTGCACTATTTAGATTCTTAAGGATATGCTCCGTGCGTGTGTGATGGAGTTTGGAGGTTCTTGGGATCAGTTCTTTCCACTGGCTTAGCTTGCTTAAAACAACAGCTATCAGTCCACCATTCATAAAGCACCGTATGAGGCCTTGTATGGTGGGCGGTGTAGGTCCCCAGTGGGTTGGTTCGAGCCGGGCGAGGCTAGATTATTGGGCACAGACTTAGTACGGGATGCTTTGGAGAAAGTCAAGGTGATTCAGGATAGACTCCGTACATCCCAGTCCAGACAGAAGAGTTATGCAGACTGGAAGGTTCGTGATGTTTCCTATATGGTTGGAGAGAGGGTATTGCTGCAGGTTTCGCCTGTGAAGGGCGTTATGAGATTTGGGAAAAAAGGAAAATTGAGTCCGAGGTTCACTGGGCCTTTTGAGATATTTCGGCGTGTTGGGGAGGTTGCTTATGAGCTTGCCTTACCTCCCAGCTTGGCAGGAGTTCATCCGGTATTTCATGTTTCGATGCTTCGGAGGTATCACAGTGATCTGTCGCACGTGTTGGATTTCAATTCAGTCCAGTTGGACAAGGATCTATCTTACATTGAGGAGCCAGTGGCGATACTGGACAGGCAGGTTCGGAAGCTGAGGTCAAAGAACATTGCATCAGTGAAGGTTCAGTTGCGGGGTCAGCCAGTCGAGGAGGCGACTTGGGAGACCGAGCAGGATATCCGCAGCAGTTACCCTCATCTTTTCACTACTTCAGGTATGTCTCTATGCTCGTTCGAGGACGAACGAATGCTTAAGTGTGGGAGGATTTAACGACCCGGCCGGTCATTTTAAGAATTTACGCCTCGTTCCCATGTTAACTGCATTCCCCGTGTTTGTTTTTGCTATTGTGAGTTGTCGGAGGATTCGTTTTGTGTTTCGGAGTGTTTTAGGACACTTAGTCCCTAAATGAGAGTTTTAGCCTTAGAATTTGAACCGTAATCGGAGCATGTGAAGATGGCCTCGAAATAGAATTCTGTTGGTTCCGTTAGCTCCGTTGGGTGATTTCGGGCTTAGGGGCGTGTTCGGATTGTGTTTTAGAGGTTCGTAGCTTAATTAGGCTTGAAATATCGAAAGTCGAATTTTTGAAATTTCCAGTTCGATAGTGAGATTTTGCTATCGGGGTCGGAATTATAGGTGTTAAACGGGCCAGGTCAGCCTGGTTCCAGACCGGCCCAGACCGGTTAAAACCGAAATCGGCCCGGACCGGTTAAAGGGGGCTGGGTTGGGCTGGGTTAGGGGGGACACGTGGGTTGCACCGTTCACATTTTAAATACCGGTTACCCGGACCAGTACAACCCGTTAGATGAACAGTGCCGTTAAACCGGTTAACCGGCGCGGCCCTGAAAGGCCCAAACCGGTTTAACGGTAAAAAAAAAATAACTGGGCTCAGATCTGACCGTTGGCAACGATCCATTTCAAAAAATGGCCGTTGCCCAACGGCTGAATTGCACAATTAGCCCAATTTTGGGTATTTTTTAAAAAAAATTAACCCCCCTTTGAAAAACTATAAATAACCCCCCCCCCCCTCTTCCTCATTTCTTC